>NW_026057586.1:4704250-4873605 GCF_023721935.1 Panthera uncia | reverse complement strand
GATGAGACCCAGACCCCGCTTCACAGACACAGAGGCCCCCTCCTCCTCTCCTCTGCACTTGACTCCCCATCCAGTCCCAGGAAGCGGCTCCTTTCCCATTTGGTTCCTTCTCCACAACAAATCGCTTCTCTCCTGGGGAGGGGGAGAGGAGGGGGGGAAGTGTTTTATAACCTCCCTCAAATCCTCCTCTACCTACCTTCTGCCTTTCTCCTCAAGAGAACTGTTTCCAATTACCCTTTCCCAAATCTGTCTCTCTCAACATGAACTTCTAGAATGTACACATCCAAGCAGTAGGCAGAACCCACCTTCCCTGCAGGGCAAGAACTCTGCAGCGTCAAAGACTGAGGTCAGACGTGGGGTGTCGGGTTCTCCCAAGGTGCCCGACCCCCTCAATCACCCAGGCCGCTGCAGCACGGTCAGCAAACTGGCCAGCCAACGCATCTTGTGGGGGGCAGGCAGCGGGGCACAGCCATCACCACACATGAGCCTGTGACGCACCCATCAACCACGGTTATACTCAAATCTCTAGCTTGAATTAAAATGGATTTAGAAGTGAGGTTCAGATAAACATTAAAAACGCCAAGGCAACGAAAGGCTAAAGTAAGGGAACAGACAGAAGAAAAGCCTTAGCAAAGGACAGCCCATCAGCCGGCACGTCTGAGAGGAACAGAGAGAAGGCAGAGCGGGACAGGTTTCGTTCCGAGCATCACTGAATCAGACCGAAGACTGAAGCAGGGCTCCCACCCTGGCTGTCAGACGGCCTGTAAAACAGTATGGCGGCCAGTTACCGAGCAGCTGTCGTGTGGGGACTCAGGACTGACATCAGCCACTGCAGGCGTCTCTAAAATGTATTTGAGATCATAATCTGACTCTAATAAAGAAAAAGAGGGGCGCCTGGGTGGCTCAGTGGGTTGAGCGTCTGACTCTTGATTTCAGCTCAGGTCACGATCCCAGGGTTCACGGGATCAAGCCTCACATGGGGCTGTCAGCCGGAGCCTGTTGGGATTCTCTTTCTCCCTCTCTCTCTGCCTCTCCCATGCTCATGCTCTCTTTCTCTCTCAAAATAAATAAATATACATAGAGAGAGAGAGAGAGAGACAAAGAAAGAGACAGAGTGTGAACGGGGAGGGGCGGAGAGAGAGGGAGACACAGTATCCGAAGCAGGTTCCAGGCTCGGAGCTGTCAGCACAGAGCCCGACGCGGGGCTCGAACTCACCACCGTGAGACCATGACCTGAGCCGAAGTCAGAAGCTTAACCCACTGAGCCACCAGGCACACCTGATAATTAACTGCTTTGAATGCTTGGTCTCAGTCATCATCAGTAATTGTTCTAACTTGTACGGCAGAAAAAAGCCACGTTAGTGGAGACAGATCCCACTGGCTCACCTGGAATATGAGAATGCTATTCATCCCACAAGATAAAGATGGCGAACAGGGAGAAGCAGGGGCGGCCATGGGCACAAGATCACAGAAGAGAACAAAACTAAGTTACAAGGGCTCTCACGCTCCTCCACCTCCTCCTCCTCCTGCCAACTCCCTCCATCCCTGCCAACCCCCAACCACTAAATAAACTCTCCCGTCCATGTGGCTAACTTCTGATGAGACACCAATTAATGTCACTGTTCAAGGAAGGGTATTCACGGAAGTATCTGTATCCTGACTTTTAACGTGGTGTATGAGCATTTAAGATGTCGAATAAATGCTACTTGCCTGGTCCGACCGAGAGCACCACTCTTTTTCCACAACGCAGACAGACAGAGGGGCTTCAGGGGGGCAAGGGTGCAAGAATGTGCTGCAAGCTTGCCCCCCTCCCCACACTCAACAGGCACCTGTTGAATGCATCGACTGTCGGTGCCCAAGAGAAAGTGCACATATCTTCAGACATTAGAACAGTCAAACTAGGACTTCAAAAGCAGGATCACAGATATACATCAACAGACTTCTTTTATCATACAGAAACCAGGTTACATTAAGAAAATTAAACAACAAATTACCTTTATACAGCCATCAAAAATATCAGTTCTCCAAGAGAGGCCAACTTTTCCAATAAGAGGTAGGTGTTCTGTGTTATTTTTAAAACTTATAACAACAATCTTCACATATCCATCTTCAATGTACCCTGAAAAGATTTAAGAGTTTTACAATTACGACATGCCCATGCAGGACAAGTCAGGACTCTTCAGGCAGGCTGCTTCATAAAGAAGGCCTCATGGGGCTGAGGCCCAGGTTCGGGCATGTGGCCTGAGGCCAGTGATGATCAGACATGATCTGAAAGGTGAGTCAGGGAGACACCTGGGGTGCACCTGGATGTCCACCTGTCACCAAGAGGGAGATTGCTAAGGAGGCAGGGGTCCTTCTGATTTGATTACACCCACGGTGCTAAAAACGGTAAAGGAGAACTGTGCAGCTTAGGATAGCAGAAGCCAAAGTGGTCCAGAAAGGACACTGAACGTGGGGGGTCAAGGAGGGCAATGGGCCGGACTGAGGAGTTTTGAGAGCCGCGCGCACACGCTTCCTGGTGGGTGAGCATCCTTGCACACACAGCAGCCAGAGGGCAGACACCCGGCCCCCTGTGACCAGCGAGGCGCTAAGAGCAGCCTGGTCACGGTCAAGAGCCCCACACGACCCCGCTGCCATGTCCCACTCTCCCAGGCCCTGTGCTCTGTGCTCGGGACTCCCGGTACCACTGGGTGTCCCGTGACAAGCAGCTTGGCACGTCACTGCCCGCACCCGGAAAGTGACTGCCAAACGTGCCACTCCTTCGCAGGCCACAAGCTTTCTGAGAGACACCTGCACGGGGTAAGAGGTGAGTCCTGGGGCAGAGCAGACGGAAGAACAGAGGGGAGCGGACGCTCATTGGCCCAAGGTGGGTGATTGCGGGGGACAGAAGGAAGCCCACGGAAGCTGTCTGCAGAGCCCAGGCACTGCCCTAGACATCCTGGACCATGTGGTCACCGAGCGGAGCTTGAGCGCTGCTTCGCCAGCGGCCCCCTGGGCGACACGGTGATGCGTTCCAGGCAACACATCCCCTCGGAGCAGAGCTCCCAGTCCTGCAGCAGGGCGCCGGGAGCCCTTCTGCAGCAAGGACAGAGGCAGCCCACAGCCCCCCCAGTCCCCTCCTCCACTGAGCGACTAGCAAGAACCGTGCGGTGTCCCCCCCCCCCCCACCTTCTCCCCAGGTGCAGGAGTGCATGCCACAGGACACCGACCCTTCCCAGGCAACGCTCTGCTGTCACCTCGGCAGGGCTCCATGCAAGCGGGGGGGGAGAGCTGCGAGAAGCGGGGCCTCAGAGGAGACGCAGTAATGACATTCGGAATGGACCAGATGCGGTTCTGCTCCGCTCTGTATTACTGCACAGCCATGTGCAAAATCGAGAGAGACCTCCGACCGGCTGGCATGTGTCCTGGCAGCCAGATGACGCCATACAGAAAACCGCGAGTTCATTTTCCATGTGGCTTGTCCTCAGGACACTGCAGAAAATGGACCCCAAAGAACAGCAGCCCGTAACAGCTCAGTGGCAATTGTCTAAGCTAATAAACATGAAATCTCTGTGGAAGCAAGGGCTGCTGGTATTTTATTACCAAATATTCTCCCACTTTAGAACAACTTTAACATTTGCCGTATCTTGAAAGGTCAGGGCTCTTTCTACACACTCTGTAAGTGCCTGTATCTATAGGAGAAAAAGGTGAGGCCCTCCCCACAGTTAAACAATCCGCACACAGAACGTATGTGAAAACGTGTATCTATAAAATAGGTAATATTTTTGAGTACTTAGTGTACATCAAGCATTATGTTAAGCGCTTTATGCACGGTAGCTCAAGACATCTTAAGATACTACTATGAATGAGGCATTGTATGTTCTGAATTCACAGGTGAGAGAACTACACACAGGTTAACAGTACCTCGCGCAAGGTCATGCCAGTCGTTAAGTGCAGAGACACGACTGAAACGCTGTTATGTGTCTAGAGTCTTTCTTATAACAGATTAACACATATACAAAAGGGGGAAACATAATCACCTATTTGCTTAAACACTAGCTGAGAATTTACAATATAGATTTAAATTCTCATGAAATCTTGCTTTCGTATTACTGCCAGTAGAGAAAAACCTATAAATTAGCAGACAACATATGCTGGGGAATCACTTATGGCTCCTCCTCCAAATTTGTGGTAATCCCTCCAGCTGGGAGTCCAGTGCTCACCTATCTCCTCCCCTCCCCAACCTTCCTATAACAAGGCCATAAGTGGCCAGAGTTCCTTCTCTGTGAGATAATGTACCCTTAGCGAGTTCCTGTGTTGCTTAAATCATTCAGAATAAATTCTGTTGTTGGAAATTCCAACTTTAACCTACCAAAACATAAGACCATCCCCAAAATGCAGACAAATTAAATTCGAGGCTCACTGCCCTTGGCTTCCAGTGACATTCAGTTACAGGCATGGCTTTTAGAGTCATAAAGGCCTCATTCCAAACCCTGCCCAGCCATTTACTAGCTGTGTAACCACGGTCAAGCTCTAAGCTGAGTAAAATAAGAACACACAGAGAAGGTACTTTATAAGGCTTTGTGAACACTAATGTAACTAATAATATATATTAACATTAAAGGGTAGATTATTATATATCCCAGGCTAAATGTGCTAAGCACCTTAGATGCACTATATCAACAATAATACTCTATCTAAAGAGTCAAGCCTACAGCAGAGGAGACAAAAGATGTGTACCATGTACGTGGATTGCAAGACTCAATAATTATTGAGACATCCATTTACCCAAATGATCTACAGATTCAATGCAATCCTAATCATAAACCCAGGAGACATTTTAGTTAATAATTTATAAATATTAAACATAGAAAAATAAATAATAAAAATTAACAAGCTGCTTCTAAAATTCACATGGAAATACTAAGGACCTAAAATAGCCACACGATCTTAAGAAGAAAAAAAAAGTTGACTTCTAGACTTACTATAGATGTACAGCAATGAAGACACACAAGAACAGAACAGATGGGTCCAAAAACAGACCAATACTCTTACTGGAAGTTGACCTCTGACAAAGACATCGAGATAATTTAATGAGAAAATCTTTTCACAAATGGTGCAAATACCTTCTTATCAATATGGAAAAACAGAATGAACCTCATCCCTTACCTTATACTTTACACAAAAATTAATTAGGGTTGGATAACAGACCTAAATATAAAAGGTAAAACCATAATACAACTTGAAGAAAGAAAGCATACCTCTATAACCTGGGGTAGAAAAAGTTTTTAAGACCAAAAAAAAAAAAAAAACAAAACAAAACAAAACAAAAAAATTTTAAAAACCTGATAAATTAGATTTCATCCAAATGTGAAACTTCTGGTCATTAAAGCATATCATTAAGAGTCAAGAACATACAATGGGGAAAGGATGGTCTCTTCAATGAATGGAGTTGGGAAAACTGGATAGCCACATGCAAAAAAAATAAAAATAAAACTGGATCCCTTATCTTACACCATATACAAAATTAACTCAAAATGCATTCAGACTTGAATGTAAGAAACCATACCAGAAACCATAAAACTCCTAGAAAAAAATAATAATAAGCTCCTTGACATAGGTCTTGGTGATACATTTTGGGATCTGACTCCAAAAGCAAAGGCAACAAAAGCAAAAATAAACAAATGGGACTTCATCGAACTAAAAAGCTTCCGCACAGCATAGGAAACCATCAACAAAGTGAAAAGACAACCTACCGAATGGAAGAAAATATCTGCAAATAATATGGGCAACAAGGGGTTAACATGCAAAATACATAAAGAACTCATAAAACTCAATGTCAAAAGAAAATCCAATTTAAAAATGGGCAGAGAATCTGGATAGACATTTTCCCAAAGAAGACATCCAGATGTCCAACAGACACATGGAAAGATGCTCGACATCACTCATCACCAGAGAATCAAATCAAAACCACTATGAGGTATCTCCTCACACCTGTCAGAATGGCAATTATTAAAAAAACAAAAAACAAAAAAAAAAAAAAAAAAAAAGGAAATAACAAGTACTGGTGAGGATGTGGAGAAAGGAGAACTCTCGTGCACTGTTGGTGGTAATTACCTACATTAATTCATCCTCTCCACCATGGAAAACAGTATAGATGTTCGTCAAAATTGTTTTTAAAAAATTACTATGTAATCTAGAAATTCCACTTCTGGATATTTGTCCAAAGGAAATATAATCACTAGCTCAAAAAACAAATCTTAGCATTGCATTATTCACTAAGGCATGATTTATAACAGCCTAGGCATGAAAACAACTTAAGTGTCCATCAACAGACGAATGGATAAAAATATGTAATACACACACACACACACACACACACACACACGAAATGGAATATTCGGCCATAAAAAAGAAGGAAATCCTTTATTTGCAATGACATGGATGGACCCAAAGAACATTATGCTAAGTGACACAAGCCAGACACAGAAAGACAAATATGTGGATTTCACTTATATGTGTAATCCGAAAAACAAAAGAAATAAATACAGAGAACAGAATGATTGCTGCCAGAGGGGAGGAGTGGATGAAATGAGTGAAGCAGGTGAAGAGACACAAACTTAATGGTTATAAAATAAGTGAGTACAGCACGGGGACTATAGTCAAATATTGGTAGAGCATACTTGAAAGTTGCCAGAAGAGTAAATCCTACAATTTTCTATATGGTGACAGATGGTAACTAGACTTATGATAGTGATCATTTCAGACTGTGTGAATATCCAATCATTATACTGTACACCAGAAAGTCATGTAATATGTCAATTATACCTTAATGAACACAATTTTTAAGATACCTTGAAGGCAATGAGTAAGCCAGCCACAGACTGTGAAAAGATACTTGCAGAACATTTATCCGCCAAGGGACTGGCATTCAGAAAACACAAAAAAGTCATGTAATTCACAAATAAAGAGTTAACTGTTTTTAAAAAGGCAAAAGGATTCACACACTTCAAAAAGATATGAAAATGGCCAAGAGGCACACGAAAAGGTGCTCACCACTACTGGCCATCAGGGAGACGCAAATCAAAGCCACGAAGTCCTGATCCTACTCCCACAGGCTGGAATGACTAAAATTTAAAAGACTAATAACATCAAATGTTGGTGGGATATGGAACAACCATATAACCATACTGTATGCTGCTGGGGGGGAGGGGGTATAAAATGGTACAAACACTGTAAAAAATATTTGGTAATTTCTCATACATAAAATTTTCTTATACATAGAAAAATGTCTGGCAATTTTTAATACATAAACTCTCCCTGGAGAGGAGGAGCCAAGATGGCAGAACAACAAGGAAATTTTCTGTGTGTCTCGCGTCCATGAAATAGAGCCAGACCAACACTAAACATCCTACACACCTAGAAAACCGACTGGAGGACTAACACAACAATCTGCACAACCTGAACCACAGAATTCAGCAGGTATGCCGTGCAGAGAAGTGAACTTGGGGAGCAAGAAGGCGCAGGAAGGGAGGTGCTTTTGCAAGCGGAGAGAGGATGGAGACTGGGGAGGGAGGGGAGCATACGGGCAAAGCCCCCCTCCCCAAAGGCAGCTGGAGAGAAAGTGGAAAATTGGAAACAGCTGCAGGGACTAAACTAAAAAGGGAGAAAGGAGAAAGGAGAGGGTTTCAATTCCGTTAAGACTGCAAACAAGGGGAGCGCAAAGGCTGCAACTCCGCAGCTCCCTACCTGGCGGTGCTCTGGTGGGAAGGGCGAATCCCCAGGAACAGAGTGGGGTCCGGGAGGTTTTCGGGCCACACGGGGAAAAGCGGTTCCACTGCTGGAAGGACATTTGGTAGAGACTGTTGAAGCCACCTGGACCCGGCAGACCCCAGAAGATGGCCACGTTCACTGGTGCTGGAACAAGGTCGTGGAGGGTGAAGCCTGGTGCCAGGCGTGTGTTGTGATTTTCCACAATCCCTGAAACGCTGCTGCTACACCGTCTCATGAACTTTTTCTGGGGCGGGCTGGCACCTGACCGCAGTCTCGGGGCACCGGCAGCAGCAGGGTCCAGCGGGCGTTCCTGGGTGCAGCCGACATTCGGCCATTGCTCATTCGGCCACCGCTCGGAGAGACCCTCCCGCAGAGGGGCGGAAGGGGTCAAAGCCACGGTCCTTAGGAAGCAAGGGGCCGAGGAAAACAGCCGCACCTGAGACAAACCTCAGGAGAGAGGTACTGCCTGGGGCCTGGTCACGGAGAGTGGAAAAGCGGGGAGTGGATGAGAGCTGAAGACGGAGGACCGGTGCGCGACTGCTGATCCGGAGAACGGACTGGGTGGCTGGCCGGCGCCATTTTTCACCGCTCCCACGCATGCGCACGCCCGGGCACCTACCAGCGCGGCAAGAATCCGCCCCAGGAGGCTGGCAGCGCCATCTAGGGGAGAGCGGAGCCGTGACACCGAGCCCCGCCCAACTGGGCCAACTTCGCTCTTCAAGAACACAAACCTCACCGCCGGCTTAATCTACGGACTATAAAGAGCTACATGGACCGACCTCTAGGGGAAAACGAAGCAATTTCAGTCCTACTTCAATCTGTTAGTAGGTTCATCTATTCAATTTTCTTACTTTCCTTTTTTTTCTCTTTTACACTTCTTTTTCTTGAATACAGAAAAAGAAAAAATTCATTTTTATTTTCAATTTTTATTAAAAATATTTTCTTTAATTATTACTATATTTTTTACTTTTGTGTAAATTTTCTCAAATTCTATTTTACTTCCGCCATTTTATTTTAGTCTACTTCCATGTAGTCACCTTTTCAAATTTTCAAACGATCTCCTTTTTTCTTTTTTTCTCTTTTTCATTTTTCTTTTTCTTGAATGCAGAAAGAGAAAAACTTCATTTTTACCTTCAATTTCTATTAAAAATATTTTTCATTAACTTTTTTACTATATTTTTTGCTTTCGTGTGAATTTTCCAAATTCTATTTTACTTTCATCATTTTATTTTAGTCTACTATAGTGTATTCACTTCTTCAAATTTTCAAATGATTTCCTTCTTTCCTTTTTTGTTCTTTTTTCTCTTTTTCATTTCTTTTCTATTTCTTGAACATAGAAAAGATTCATTTTTATTTTTAATTTTTAATAAAAATATTTTTCTTTAAATTTTTTCTACTATATTTACTTCTGTGTATATTTTTTCAAATTCTATTTTACCTCCATCATCTCATTTTAGTCTACTTCAGTGTATTCATTTTTTCAAATTCTCAACTTCCCTTTTTTTTCTTCTCCCCCCCTTTTTCTCTAATCTGTCAAACCACTTTCAACACCCAGACCAAAACACACCTAGGATCTAGCATAATTTATTCAATTTGTGTGTGTGTGTGTGTGTTTAATTTTTTAATTCTAATATTTTTTTAATTTTAATTTTTTTTATTTTAATTTTTCTACCTCATTAATTCCTTTTCTCCCTTCAAAATGACAAAACGAAGGAATTCAACCCAAAAGAAAGAGCAGGAAGAAACAACAGCCAGGGATTTAACCAACAGGATATAAGCAAGATGTCTGAACCAGAATTTAGAGTCACGATAATAAGAATACTAGCTGGAGTCAAAAATAGATTAGAATCCCTTTCTGCAGAGATAAAAGAAGCAAAAAATAGCCAGAATGAAATTAAAAATGCTATAAATGAGCTGCAATCATGGATGGATGCCGCAGTGGAAAGGATGGAGGAGGCAGAACAGAGAATCAGCGATGTAGAGGACAAACTTATAGAGAATGATGAAGCAGAAAAAAAGAGGGAGATTAAGGCAAAGAGCACAATTTAAGAATTAGAGAAATCAGTGACTCATTAAAAGGGAATAACATCAGAATCATAGGGGTCCCAGAAGAGGAAGAGAGAGAAATAGGGATAGAAGGGTTAGGTGAGCAAATCATAGTGGAAAACTTTCCTAACCTGGGGAAAGACACAGACATCAAAATCCAGGAAGCACACAGGACCCCCATTAGATTCTACAAAAACCGACCATCAACAAGGCATATCATAGTCAAATTCACAAAATACTCAGGCAAGGAAAGAATCATGAAAGCATCAAGGGAAAAAAAGTCCTTAACCTACAAGGGAAGACAGATCAGGTTTGCAGCAGACCTATCCACAGAAACGTGGCAGACCAGAAAGGAGTGGCAGGATATATTCAGTGTGCTGAATCAGAAAAATATGCAGCCAAGAATTCTTTATCCAGCAAGGCCGTCATTCAAAATAGAAGGAGACAGAAAAAGTTTCCCAGGCAAACAAAAATTAAAGGAGTTTGTGACCACTAAACCAGCCCTGCAAGAAATTTTAAGGGGGACTCTCTGAGGGGAGAAAAGATGAAAACATAAATTAATTAATTAATAATAAATAAATAAAGCAACAAAGATTAGAAAGGAGCAGAGAACACCACCAGAAACTCCAACTCTACAAGCATCATAACGGCAATAAATTCCTATCTTTCAGTACTCACTCTAAACATCAATGGACTCAATGCTCCAATCAAAAGACATAGGATAACAGAATGGATAAGAAAACAAGATCCATCTATATGCTGTTTACAAGAGACCCACTTTAGACCTAAAGACACCTTCAGATTGAAAGTAAGGGGATGGAGAACCATCTATCATGCTAATGGTCAACAAAAGAGCCAAAATAGCCATACTTATACCAGACAATCTAGACTTTAAAATAAAGACTGTCTCAAGAGATGAAGAGGGATGCTATATCATAATTAAAGGGTCTATCCACCAAGAAGACCTAACAATTGTAAACATTTATGCGCCAAATGTGAGAGCACCCAAATATATAAATCAATTAATCACAAACAAAGAAACTCATCGATAGTAATACCATAATAGTAGGAGACTTCAACACCCCACTCACAGCAATGGACAGATCATTTACTCAAAATATCAACAAGGAAACAATGGCTTTGAATGACACACTGGACCAGATGGACTTAACAGATATATTCAGAACATTTCATTCTAAAGCAGCAGAATATACATTCTTCTCCAGTGCACATGGAACATTCTCCAGAATAGACCATATATTGGGAAACAAAATCAGCCCTAAGTAAGTACAAAAAGATTGAGATCATACCATGCATATTTTCTGACCATGCTATGAAACTCGAAATCAACCACAAGAAAAAATTTGGAAAGGTAACAAATACTTGGAGACTGAAGAACATCCTACTAAAGAATGGATGGGCTAACCAAGATGTTAAAGAGGAAATTAAAAAGTATATGGAAGTCAATGAAAATGACACCACAACCCAAAACCTCTGGGATGCAGCAAAGGTGGTCATAAGAGGAGTGTATATAGCAATCCAGGCCTTCCTAAAGAAGGAAGAAAGATCTCAGATACAAAACCTAACCTTACGGCTTAAGGAGCTGGAAAAAGAACAGCAAATACAACCCAAAGCCAGCAGAAGACAGGAAATAATAAAGATTAGAGTAGAAATTAATGCTATTGAAACCAAAAAAAAAAAAAAAAAAAAACCAGAACAGATCAATGAAACCAGAAGCTGGTTCTTTGAAAGAATTAACAAAATTGATAAACCACTAGCCAGTCTGATCAAAAGGAAAGGACCCAAATAAATAAAATCAAGAATGTAAGAGGAGAGGTGACAACCAACACAACAGAAATAAAAACAATAAAAGAATATTATAAGCAATTATATGCCAATAAAATGGGCAATCTGGAAGAAATGGACAAATTCCTAGAAACATATACACTACCAAAACTGAAACAGGAAGAAATAGAAAATTTGAACAGACACAAAACCAGTAAGGAAATCGAATTAGTAATCAAAAATCTCCCAAAAAACCAGAGTCCAGGGCCAGATGGCTTTCCAGGGGAATTCTACCAAACATTTAAGGAAGAGTTAACACCTATTCTCTTGAAGGTGTTCCAAAAAGTAGAAATGGGAGGAAAACTTCCAAACTCTTTCTATGAAGCCAGCATTACCTTGGTTCCAAAACCAGACAGAGACCCCACTAAAAAGGAGAACTATAGACCAATTTCCCTGATGAACACTGATGCAAAAATCCTCAACAAGATATTAGCCAAATGGCTCCAACAATACATTAAAAAAATTATTCACCACAACCAGGTGGGATTTATACCTGGGATGCAGGGCTGGTTCAATACCCACAAACCAATCAATGTGATTCATCACATCAATAAAGAAAGGACAAGAACCATATGATCCTCTCAATAGATGCAGAGAAAGCATTTCACAAAATACAGCATCCTTTCTTGATAAAAACCCTCAAGAAAGTAGGGATAGAAGGAGCATACCTCAAGATCATAAAAGCCATATATGAATGACCCAACACTAATATCATCCTCAATGGGGAAAAACTGAGAGCTTTCCCCCTAAGGTCAGGAACAATACAGGGATGTCCACTCTCCTCACTGTTATTCAACATAGTATTGGAAGTCTTAGCCTCTGCAATCAGACAACACAAAGAAATAAAAGGCATCCAAATCAGCCAGGAGGAGGTCAAACTTTCACTCTTCGCAGATGACATGATACTCTATATAGAAAACCCAAAAGATTCCACCAAAAAACTACTGGAATTGATTCATGAATTCAGCAAAGTTGCAAGATATAAAATCAATGCACAGAAATCGGTTGCATTCCTACACACCAACAATGTAGCGACAGAAAGAGAAATCAAGGAATCAATCCCATTTACAGTTGCACAAAAAACCATAAAATACCTAGGAATAAATCTAACCAAAGAGGTGAAAAATCTATACGTTGAAAATTATAGAAAGCTTATGAAAGAAACTGAAGAAGACACAAAAAAAAAAAAAATGGAAAAAGATTCCATGCTCCTGGATAGGAAGAACAAATATTGTTAAAATGTCAATACTACCCAAAGCAATCTACATATTCAATGAAATCCCTATCAAAATAACACCAGCATTCTTCACAGACCTAGAACAAATAATCCTAAAATTTGTATGCAACCAGAAAAGACCCAAAATAGCCAAAGCAATCTTGAAAAAGAACACCATAGCAGCAGGCATCACAATCCTGGACTTCAAGCTATACTACAAAGCTTTAATCATCAAGACACTATGGTACTGGCACAAAAACAGACACTCAGATCAAGGGAACAGAATAGAGAACCCAGAAACGGACCCACAAATGTATGGCCAACTAATCTTTGACAAAGCAGGAAAGAATATCCAATGGAATAAAGACATTCTCTTCAGTAAGTGGTGCTGGGAAAACTGGTCAGCGACATGCAGAAAAATGAACCTGGACCACTTTGTTACACCATACACAAAAATAAACTCAAAATTGATGAAAGATCTCAATGTAAGACAGGAAGCCATCAAAATCCTCGAGGAGAAAGCAGGCAAAAACCTCTTTGATCTTGGCCGCAACAACTTCTTACTCACCACGTCTCTGGAGGCAAGGGAAACAAAAGCCAAAATGAACTACTGGGACCTCATCGAAATAAAAAGCTTCTTCACAGTGAAGGAAACAATCAGCAAAACTAAAAGGCTACCAACAGAATGGGAGAAGATATTTGCGAATGACATATCAGATAAAGAGTTAGTATCCAAAATCTATAAAGAACTTATCAAACTCAACACCCAAAAAACAAATAATCCAGTGAAGAAATGGGCAAAAGACATGAATAGACACTTCTCCAAAGAAGACATCCAGATGGCCAACTGACACATGAAAAAATGCTCAACGTCATCATCATCATCATCATCATCATCATCATCATTATCATCAAGGAAATACAAATCAAAACCAAATGAGATACCACCTGACACCTGTCAGAATGGCTCACATTAACAACTCAGGCAATGAGAGATGTTGGCAAGGATGCAGAGAGAGAGTATCTCTTTTGCATTGTTGGTGGGAATGCAAGCTGGTGCAGCCACTCTGGAAAACAGTATGGAGGTTCCTCAAAAAACTAAAAATAGAACTACCCTGATACCCAGCAATTGCACTACTAGCCATTTATCCAAGAGATACAGGTGTGTTGTTTCGAAGGGACACATGTACCCCCATGTTTATAGCAGCACTATCAACAATAGCCAAAGTATAGAAAGAGCCCAAATGTCCACCAATGGATGAATGGATAAAGAAGATGTGGTATATATATACAATGGAGTATTACTCAGCAATCAAAAAGAATGAAATCTTGCCATTTGCAACTACATGGATGGAACTGGAGGGTATTATGCTAAGTGAAATTAGTCAGAGAAAGACAAAAATCATATGACCTCACTCATATGAGGACTTTAAGAGACAAAACAGATGAACATAAGGGAAGGGAAACAAAAATAATATAAAAACAGGGAGGCAGACAAAGCAGAAGAGACTCATAAATATGGAGAACAAACAGAGGGTTACTGGAGGGGTTGTGAGAGGGGAGATGGGCTAAATGGGGAAGGGGCACTAAGGAATCTACTCCTGAAATCATTGTTGCACTATATGCTAACTAATTTGGATGTAAATTTTAAAAAATAAAAAATCATATTAAAAAAATACATAAACCCTCCCTAAGACCCAACAATTCTAGTCCTAGGTATTTTGCCACGAGAAATAATAACTAATTTACATCCACAAAAAAGAAAAAAAAAAAGACTTTCACAAGAATTCTGTAACAGCTTTATTCAAAATAGCCCAAAACATGGAACAACCCAAACCTGTCCGTCAACAGGAAAACAGGTAATGAAGTATGGCATGTTCACTCAATGGAATACTACTCATCAATAAATAAGAATGACTATCTATATTTGCAATAGTATATGAAAGTCAAAGACATTTTGCTGCAATAAGGAATCTGGACACAAAAGAGTAGATCCTGTATGATCACACTGATATAAAGTCCTAGAACAAGGAAAACTACTAATCTATGGTGAGAAAAATCAGAAAAGTATATGTGGGAGTTCCCGTAGTATTCTTGTAATTTTTTCTAGCTTGGAAATTACATCAAAATAAAAGGTTACCAAAAAACCACACTCAACAAAGGTCAACAATCAGCAGCTGTATCAACCTTCCTCTGCTTATTGCAACTAGCTATGTTTTGCCTGCCCAACCGGTAACTCTGGGGATGCCAACCAAATCTGTGTCCTCAGATCTTCTTCCTTTGAGGGATTTAGTCCCTCAAAACTTCACCATTCACCTCTATGGGTTATAGCACCTTTCAGCCTACACTAATCTCTTCCTTTTCTAACCCTGCTGCACATATACCTGAAGATTTAATTATAGTGGATTGTTTCTGCATGTTAGATGTTTCCTAAAATAACCTGCAGTCTTTGGGAATAAAGGTCATGTCTCCTGTGGCATGATTAATGGCACTACTAATAACATTTCTCATTTTTCAGCTATGATTAGAATTCATTTTTTGGCCCATAAATAGAACACAGAAAAGGCAGGGAGAGTAAAGAATGTTGGGAAGAGAGACTGACTGACCAATTGGTCTGACTGCATGGTCTTTCTATGGCAAACAGGAAGAAGAGGTAAGGGGGTTAAATTGGATTAAAACTGCCTACAGCTAGAACAGCAACACAGGCTCGCTAAACACATAACTGGACGAGCGGAAATCGAGTAAGACAGGCCCTAGAGCGCCATCTGAGAGGCCGACGTGGTAACATGAATAAATGGACCAGACATCTGGACATTGGGGAGCAACTCTCGGGGCGCGGAGATAAATCTCGGGTAAAGAGGAAGGAAGACCCTACAATCTCAAAAACATTCGCCACCGAGTAGTAACAATGGAAAGCTGCACAGACACCAACGCTACAAAGGAATAATTAATAACGACAAAAAAATGTCATTAGACTCTATCAAATAGAATAGGCACTATGCTCTTGGGGTGAGAGAATCTTTAGTATTTCCCCCTTTTCCTTGTTAGGTATGGAACACAAATCTCATGGCAAACACCCAGCTTCTCTCTTTTTCTCGGCTGTTTCCAGATACCTCTGTTTTCCAAACCCCTGATGCACGTGAAATTAAACTAATTTCACGTAGCTGAACGCAGACATAGATCAGTGGACTATGAAAGGAGAGGTCTCCGAACGTGCTGAGGATCAGAAGTTTCCCCTCCGTTTCACTGGCTGTAGTGGCCGCACGAGTGACAGGAAGAAGAGCTGTGCTGGAAGGTGACAGAGGAGGAAAACTTTCAAATCTGTAGGACCATTTCCCTCCCGAGTCCAGAGTTGGTGAGTGTGAGGAGTTTAGTAAAAGCTCCTAAGTCTTTTGAGCCACAGAGTCTCTATTTCTTTCACGCCAGCAAGAACCCTCACAGTCTACATTTGCTGCGAGTATTGTCCCTGGTACTGCTGACAAGAAACTTGATTAAAAACAGGATAAAGTGTGCACTCAGACTCTTTAGAAGCTCCCTGCTCGTTAATTCAATAACGTTTGAAAATAGCTTTTCCCATTGACGTGCATAAAGATTTAGACCGCTGTTTTCACAAGACCTGGTTCTATTTTCCATACCATTGGACCAATTTTCTATCAGTCCAGTTGATCTGAAAATACACTATTTTTTCTAGGGTAGTCCTTCCACACATGGATATTTGTTTTGGGCTCTCCGGAAACTGTTCTGCTTCTCTCACTAAGCATGTTCTAATATTCCTCTGAGACGCGCTCCCAGCTCAGTCCCAGTACCTCCGACGGTAGCAGCCAGACCCAGATATGGAGCATCCCATTCACCTGGCACCTGGCTGAGTCAGGGGCGAGTTCAGAACCAGACCAGAGTCAAGAAGATGCGATGAGACTCTTAGGGAGGAGTGCTCAGGAGGAGAACCTCAGACTTGGACGTGAGCTCTCGAGCTAGCCAGAGCTGCCTGGAAAGGAGGAAGCAGAATTCAGAATGTAGGGAAGCAAGAAGATGGAGAATGGACAGACCAAGATGGACAGACAAGCTGTCTAGACACATCCTGTCCCCCTGACAGGCAATAAGCCCTTGCATCAAACTGTCTGAAATAAAACATCCCCTTGGGTTTTTCAACAACATGAATCCTTTCCCCTAAGCCAGTTTTAGGTTAGGTTTTCCATAGCTTGAAACCAAAATTTGCTTTATTTGTACAGAAGTGTTTTGGTTCTTTTAAAATAATTTTTGAGTCAGAAAATATGAATATATTAATGAGTGAAAAAAAAGATGATGGGAAAACAGATTTGAGATAATGCTAAGAGACAAAAGGCTAAACACAGGGCCCAGAGCAGGTAAGAGCAGATATATTTAGGAAGAGAAATTGGGATGTACTTTTTGGAAAGAAGTGGGACATCTTTTTCTCTGAAACAGGAAAAAAAACCCAAGAATACAAAGAGACCGTAATACAGTAACAATGTGACGGCAGAAGAGAGAGGAAGATCAGGAGGAAGCACAAAGGTGACAATTTTTCTTAGCACAGCAGGTAGTGAGCCCAAGAACCAGGAACAGAGCAGGACGGTGACGGTGATCATACTTAAAGAGTCTTACATGAAATATAAAGGGGACTTATGAGCTCATTAGAAGATGTCTGAGTAGCAAAAAGGGGTAAGTCGAGTCTGAGAGCACCAACGGACGTGCACTTGGGATTTTCCCCCAAGGAACCGGGGAGCCTTCAAGTCAGGAAAGCAACGTCAAGGTGAGAAGAAATACTTTAGCTATTGAGGCAGGGAGGCCACAGGGCAACAAGGAAAAGGTCCCCAAGTAGTCTGACTGCATCTGTAAAACCCAGGCCCCGAAAAATGACGCCAGAAAGGAAACAGAGAGCCAGAAGAAATCAGGAGAAACCCCTAGAGGTCTGTAAAAAACCCAGGAATCATGGATGGTAACATGTTTGTGATCTGAGAAGTGACTCTAAGCTCAACATCCTGAAGATCTAAGTTTTACCAACGACTAAATTCATACCAGCGGAAAAACTACAAAACCCATTACTTATGTTTCTTATTAGACTTCCCTTCCTCAAACAGCTTGTTTTAAGTAAGAGATTCTACTTTTCACAATTGCCTTAATAAACATCTAGGGGAAAAAACACAATGTATTATCTAAACAATATCCTTGAAGATGAAAATATAAACAAAGACCTCATTACCTTCCCTTTAAATGATTTTAAAAATTCAAATCGCCAGAGAGAAAGAACAAATCAAAATCGGAGGTCAAATCTCCAACAGAAGTCACAGTCCAGAACAGCAAGAAAAGATGAGAAGGGCCCTCCCTGGGCTCTGCTGCCACCATTGTGACATCTTTACATTTCCAAGGAAGAGCCCGGTGGCTTCATTTTGCACTGGGTCCCACAAACCATGTGGCCTGTCTCGCTTCCAGGTAGAGTGGCACCTACTCTTGATGAGCTCTGACAAAATAGATATAAAGATCTGGGTTCTCCTCTTGTGTGAACAGTAATCTGTAATGCTGATTTTTCATAAGGGATCAACGGATGGACAAAATAGGAAAAATGTACTAACAACCAATGAGGAAGATGCTGTAAAGAATTATGTTCTAATTTTCATAGGTAATCGCCATCCAGACAGGACTGTACTATTTCTAATGACTTCCAGTTATGATAAATGCTTAGAGAGAATAATCTGGCCTAGAAACATAGAAAGTAATTAGCATCAAGGAACACAGAGAACAAAACAAGTCATTTATTTTTAGAATCACAACAATAAAAATGAGATTAACATGCTACATATGAAAAATATCTGAAACAAACTATTAAAACTTTAAAAGTAGAGCTCTTTTAAAGACAGGTTATCTGGGCTTTATCAGGTTCTGCTGCTGAAGAGCTGAAACCCACTCTTCTGGAAGAAAAAAAGAAGTTTCTGAAACCCATACCTTCTTTTTAACCCCTCAACATTTTCTACTGTGTCTTACAGAGTAAGGACTGAACATGTATTATTTAATCAGTATTTTAACGAAGACCATATTGAAGAAACTCTGTAGGAAAGAGCCTGAATCTAACAGATCATGGAAACATAACCTAAAAGAATTTACTAGGGCAACACAAAAAGGAAGCATCAGTGAGTGGAGAAACGTGCAGGGTCCACACAGAGAACACTCCTCCCAAGGGCAGTGACAGAGACTTAAGGAGAAAGAGAGTCTGAAACCCTAACTAGAAGAGATCGATGCCTTCCAAATTAACACACACATTTATTGAAAATCTCATCAAAATCCAAATGAGATATTTTAAAAATCTGGCCAAGTGATTATTAAATACACCTAATAGAATAAATGGATTAAAGTAATGAAGAAAACCTAGATAAAAAATCATCAGTAAGAAATTTTGTATGGGGGGGAGGGACACATACTTTCATAACAAACTACACAAGAGGGGCCCCTGGCTGGCTCCATCTGAAGAGCATGCGACTCTTCACCTCGGGGTCCTGAGTTTGAGCCCCATGTTGGAGGTAGAGATTACTTAGATAAATAAAAAAACTTAAAAGGAAAATACACAAGTAAAGCTTGAAACATCTTCTTGCCTGCTGGGGATACAAGAAGAAGGGGTATGGCGATTCTCAACAGAGAGAGAGTCCTTAGAGGGAAGGGCTTCGGAATCTATAGACTTTATACATTTCATGTTAATCAAAAGGAAGCATGGGTTTACATACAATCAAAAACCTTTGAGAGATCCAAAAGCAATATACACTCAATGAAAAGGCAAAAGACAAAATGGAGAAAATATTTTCAATGAATGGAACTCCTGTAAGTCACAGAAACTACGGAACCAATCAAACTGAACAGACCCATGGAAATTCAATCAGAAGAGAAATATACAAACAGCAGCAACAGCAGCATATGGCCAGGCATCCTGGAGGCGACCGTTATTACCTCCCTGAGCCTCGAGGAGCCTTGGAAGGCAGGTTCTGACATGGCCGCCCCCTACAAGAGAGGACAGTGATAACCGTCCATGGCCACACGCAGCACCAAGGTAGCTCCCTTCACACAGCCCACCCAGCGGCCACTACAATAGCCACCACCCTCTGCTGTATTCAACAGCTTGTTTAAACAGTCAAGCTAACATTCAAAGGCACAGGTTAATTTAAAACAGTCGGATGTCACTTTCAGTTCTCAAATCATCAAATATTCTTCAAAATAACGCTCGTCACGATAGTGCTACAATCATGAACACCGGAGACCTAAATGCCCAACGTTAGGAGACTGGGTCAATAAATCATGATAAAACCAAACAGTGGGAGGTCATACAACTTTTCAAGAATGAACCTGCTAAAACAGTTTAGTGCCCAGGGAAAATGCCCACAATGTGACTGTAAGGAGAAAGAGCAGACTGTGGCATTGCTCACGTAATGTGGTCCACAGATATAAATATAGCTGTATATTTGAAAATGGACTAAAATAGAAACAATAGTTGTCCTGGGTGATTTCTATTTGCTTCTTTATAAACTTCTACTATTCAGAACTTTCAAATCCTATAATAAAAAGACACTAGTTTTTAAATGCATTTTTAGAACAATTCAACAAGGCAGATGCCAGGAGCGGCCTACTTGAAGAATCCTGTCCCTTTGCTTCTTCGGTCTTGCTTTCCCTCTCGATCCCAATAAAAAGGTTACAACGCACTGTCCCGGGCAAAACGCTTTTACTTCAGCTTCTGCAAATTGGCAATAATTAGCTTGATACAAAGATCAAAAAATACACACTCCTTGCTGCTTTGCATTGCTGACATGCCCTTTTTCAAGCTCCAGTTACACTGCAAAAGAGCAGTGGGACTATTTGCTGCCGGCTCCTTCCCTGGGCTGCCCACACTCCCATCACAGGGCTCACTGACAGTGGTGCAGGGCAGAGTTAACACAGCAGCCCGGGGATGTCTACTCTTGAGAAGGCCTGCTGGCCGGCCGGCCGGCCCACGGCTGCTGGGCACTCCGATTCTGGAAGCATCCCCACCTCGTCTTTCCTAACCCATACAAGCGGCTCACTGCGTCCGAACAGTTTTTATCAGCAACGTGGTTTGTGCGGAACATCCCTCCCTCTGGGGGTCTGGAATCGGGGTAGCTCCAGGCAGAGGGTGTCTGCCTCACCAGCCCCCAAGCACAACCCCAGGTACTAGTCTTTAAATGAGCTTCTCCTTGGGTAGACAACATTTCACAACTTGTGTTTTCACAACTCATTGCAGGAGAAAACAAGCCCATCCCGGTGACTCCCCGGCTTTCCTTGGCGCTTCCCCACCCCCCCACCCCCGCCTTTGCCCTTTGATGATTTTGCTCTGTACCCTTCCTTCCACTCCACCAAATGTAGGTCATTAATAATACACATCCTGAGTCCTGTGAGTCCTCCTAGCAAACTGCTCAACCCGGGGTTGGTCCTGGGGACCCAGTGCCAACAGTGCACCCACATATCCAGAACAGAGCACAGAAAGAAAAATACACGAGGCACTTCTGTACGCTTGACTCACATTTTCATTCACGAACTCCTCCTCCAGTATTTCCTTCACTGTTTATCCCTCCCACCCCTGCCTCTCATATATCCAATTCAGGTGACAAAATGTTTCTTCTCCTAAACTGCCTATTAGCTGGATTTTACTGACAACACACAAAGAAGCAGGTAGCAAATGTGTGCAGGCTCAGGAATCATAAACTTTTCTTTGAACAGAGATGATACGGATCCTTTCAAGAACACTCTTGTCGCAGCCATGACTTGTCAAAGTGGCTGCACACATAAAAATACAAAGAGAAAACGTCTCAGTTCCGTGGGGGAGGAATAGGACAAAGTGCCAAGGGGAAGGGGTCAAACCTTTAGGGAGACAAGAAAGGACACAGATCCTTTTACTCACTACAAGGTGGTGCGGAGAGGCAGAAACTCCTCCCTCTGCATACAGTGTCTGAGAGAAAATAACGTCTAGAAGCTTGAGCAATGCCTTATAAAATGGCGTCCCTGGCTCCCCCTGAGCACACGGCAGTAGAGCCTGCTCTGACCTGAAGGGGCAAAGAAGGGTGAAGGATACAGCAGGGCTTGTACATCACCAGCCTGGGAACTCAGCCCCCATGCCCCACGCGGACAAACGTTGGGATTCAAAGTCAAGAGGCTTCAGCTGCGGCCTCGGGTGGATGAGGACATCACGCCCAGCACAGGGGCCTTGCCGGTGGGCCACGGAGGCAGTACTCGTACCCCCCCCCCCCCCCCCCCCCCCCCCCGTGTCTCCGCTGAGCCAGCTCCGGCCTGGTCTTCCCACCTGTGTGTGTCAGGGGTGTCACTTCAGGCGCCAAGAACTAACCAGGGTCTTCTGCTCTGTGGTTAGCACCATGTATTGTAAAAATAATGACAATAAATAAAAATTTTTAAAAAATCCAAAGGACCCTGTAGCAAAGTCCATGAGACAAAGTTAAGAAAACAGACACAGGGGTATCTTGCTCAGAGAAAATACAGCTGACAGAGATGAAGAACGTCTCAACTGGCCACTACCCGGTCTGATACTTCGCTGGGCTTGTGCCATCTGAATTTAACCTGGCGTGAAACCTTTGATTGTCCGTAGTCCCTAAAGAGTCAATTCCAGAAAGCCTCTTAGGCAAACGATTCCATACAACACATTCTATACTAATACTGCAAAGTGATACAACACATCCTCTGAAGGATGAAGATAAAACCAGATACATAGGGATATCATGGAAAGCTAGTAGTTGCTTCGCTGTAAGTCCCACACGTATGCGAATCCTCTGACAAAAGACTGTGGAACCACAAAAGAAGATCCTTTCCAGTGACGCTATACATTCTTGGTTAGCGTGTTTAACATCAGGAAAGGCCGGTCCCTTTAACTATCCATTTTCAAAACTTAATCAAGACCTGGATGGCAATCACACAGGTGTTTGCTTTATGAGAATCTGTTTTATGCATTTCTCTGTGTCAGTTCACAATACGAAGAAGTTCAATTGCAGAAAGAAAGAAAGAAAGAAAGAGAGAGAGTTAATATGCAGAACGGTGGTTAACACAACACACAGAACCAGCAGGAAGGGACACGCAGGTGGCTCCAAAGTTGCTGGTAATGGTCGATTTCTTAAACTGTGGGGTGCTGCAGGGGTTTTACGGTTTTTCCACAGCCTGTACAATGCAGCATGTGTAGAGAAGAACAGATTATCTCACAATTAAGATTTTAACACAAAAATTTCGTCACCCGTCCCCTATGCACATATGTGTATTTAGATGGATTTTAGACTCAACCTTGTAAGCTGAATAAATTCCCACTGGGATTTTTCAATAAAACTGCGGTGAATCTGTGGACTAAAGGGGCACATCCTCAGAAATCTTATTTAAAGATGGAATTCTGGCAAGCGCCCTACCAAATGACCAAATTCAGGCTCTGTTTGTAAAGCTGTGTCGTATTTGAGGGCAGCCCTTCCCACTGCCCCACGACTCCCACTGCCCCACGATGGTCTAACTGGTCTAGACCATCTCCACTAACCTGTCTCCACGCTGCACTGGTCCCTGTACTCCAACCCCAGCTCCCCATGGTCTGCCCTTCCTCAGAAACCTCCAGGACTCCCTAGTCCCCCGCACGTGCCTGTCACCTGGCCCAGCAGACTTCTCTGTACCGAACTGGGGGAAGGGCAGGCACCGTGTCCGACATGCCTACGCCCTGTGCCCCGGCACGTCTCCTGCTTCAACAACTCTTTGTCAATGAATGAATCACATAAACAAATTGGCCTCGTCCCCTTTACTTCCCGCCACCCCCTACAGATGGCCTCGTTAAAATCAGGCCAGGACTCCTATCTCACCGACGACAAACAGTGGACAGAGACACCTCAAGGGTAGGGACGCAATGATCAAACATTTTATCCTTGATAGGGAGAGACAGTGTTCTTAAAAAACAGGGGCAAGGTGCTGTCATCCCCAACTGCAATGACACAGCCAGAATTTACTAAATATACCACATGGTACCACAAGAGAGTTTCTCAAAAACCTTAGAGGACATTCCAGCTTGCACTTTGCTGAACTGCAAGCTGACGCCGATGGCAACAGCGCCCTCTGCTGGTTCCTAGTCACCGAACCACACGCAGAGGAAATGCATCTCCGTTGAGCGGTCTCCTTCAGGAGGAAATTTGTCTTCTTACTGTGAAAACGGATGAAAGCTCAGCTCCCCACCCTCCTTCGTTTTACTCAGTCTCTTGCGTCTTGTACTAATTGTCCGGCCTCCCCAGCGAGTTATTGTCATGAACGGGAAGTGGTTCAAGGCTGCTCCCGCAAGCCTCCACAGAGGGCCCTTCCTGACCACCCCTGTGATGCCAACACTTCGAAAAGACACACGACTCACACCCATAGGAACGCGGATTCTAGAAGCATGTCACTGAAAGGTACAAATACACAGACGCCGGCACAGCCCTGTGCTTGAGACCCACGCTCTGGAGACCGGCCTGTGCGTGAGCTACACAGGGTTAGAGGAGGGACCTACACGACCAGCTTCAGCCACCTCACCAATAACACGGGAGCGGAACCAGTACCCAATTCCCAAGCTCGCTATGAAGATCGAATTGAATAATTAATATAAATATAAAACGCGCAGAAAGAACCCCTAACGAGCACTCACAAGTGTTCTCTGTACACCATCATCCTTACTGAGGGCACAGTTTAGGTATAAGGAATGCATACAAAGCTTAATCAAGGTTATGCTGTTTAGAGCTAGGAGAGGGTGAGTCCTCTCTCTGAAGTTCTCCCCGAAGACCTAATCCCTGGGGGTTACAATAGGCGCTCAAGGAGAGTGTACATTGTATTAGATAAGAAAGGCTGGAAGTGAGAGGGCGCTTGAGGACATAAGGGTGGAGCCATGGGAGGGAGAGAGACCAAGTTCCCCACTAACACCACCCAGAGGGCATATGCTGTCCCCTGGGTACAGACTGCGGCCCGTTAGCAGCACCCTCAAAAGAACATACCAGGAAGAGGGAGGAGATTTTATTCTCTATTTCAAATAACAGAATAAAGTTAAAAGGGCTGAAGTAGAGAGAAGAGAGGCAGAACTCTCACACCTTCATAAAATTGGGAGGGCTGTTCCTGGGGCAGGGCCCAGATCAGAGGTTGCAGGGCAAAGTCAAGCTCGTGATCACCTTTCAGTTCCTTCCTGGTTCAGAGACTCCAAGATTCTGGGCATAGCAGAAAGAGCACCAAAGAAAAATAAGAAACTCTGAAAATTAAACCACCCCAGCAGCCAACTCAAAAAGCTTGAAAAAGATCAAAACAAACCTAAAGAAAACAGGTGATTTTCTAGGAAATCGTATAAATACTAAAAAATGATTCAATGAAAAGTAGAAAACCTCATTATAACCACATCAGAAGCATGTTTAAAAAATTGAAACTATAAATACTCTAATCTGTGAGTGTAAATGGAAAAACACTAAATACCAAATAAGTGAAACCAGTAGCTTAAAAATAAGTATACATACAACATGAGAAGCTTATCACAGGGGCTCCAGGGCGTTTACCGTTAGAAGATACACTGATGGAATTTGCTACATTAACAGCATAAAGGAGGAAGAACCATATGATCATCGATAGTTGCTCAAAGATGGATTTGACAACTTTTAACCACCATTCCCAATTAAAAAAAAAAAATCCAACTAATTTAGGAATAGAAAGTTCCTTAACCAAAATGCCTTGAATGAACACATAATCAAACCTAGAACAAACATCCCTAGTAATAAAACATTTTATTAACTGCCTATCCCTATTAAGTTAGAAATAAGCCCTCATAAAGGGGAATGTGCTGGTGTCTTTCAAAATTATATGTACATTCGCCCGTTGATCTAGCAGTCCTATTCCTAAGAAAGTACTCCAAAGACAAGCTGGCAAAATATAAAAGGATGTGTGAACAAGGCAATTTACCACTGTCTGTAAGAGCAGAGACTAGAAACCACAGCAAGAAACTGTTAACAAACTACCTACCTATAGTTGGTTTAAAAAGACAATGAGAAAAATCTCTCTGTCATTCTAATGAGTAATCTCCAGAATATATTACTAACGGGAAAAAAGCAAGGAACTTATATGCCTCTTTAAAAAAAACTGGAAGAAATATAAATACATTGGTGTATAGCATTATTCAGAAAAGAGTACTTAAAGGATATGCCATAGGCTGATATGAAGGGTCACCTTTGGGGGAAGGGAGAAAGCAGGGATGAAGGATAAGGATAGAAGTAAACCTCTGAACGTCCTTGTTTTATAGTTTCAACTATAAACCATGTAAATGTGGGATGTAAATTTTTTAATGTAAAAATAGAAGCATAGCAATCCTGAAAAATAAAGAATCAACTGAAAAAAATCATTTTGATTTTATGTCATAGTGGCATTACAGCCACACAGAGAATAATTATTTTAGGAGATTGAACCCTCTGGCATGATGTAACTTAAACCCATAAACAACCATAAAAAAAATCTTAATTAAAAGAACATTCAATGGGTTCATTACTAGTAACAATATCGTTATTTTTAAATTATTATATATTTTGATGTTGTTTGCAACAAAGACTTTTGGTGTGAGAAAAGAGATACAAGTATAATCAAAGAAGCTAATTAAAAACCTTAAAATATTTAATTTAAACATATCCATGATATGCTTCTTCACATTACAAAAATCTACAAACTTCTTAGCACTGCCTGCTGAAAACCCTAAAAGGAATAAAAACCCGAGAGCAAGGTGCATCTCCAGGATCCAGATTCTGGCTTCTAAATACCACAGTGTGGTGGGAACTAAAAGGAGCCAGAGCTCCTAGGAAAGATTGATAATTCCAGATCTGTGCAACAAATGGGTAAAATGAGCTTGAGGTCTCTTCTCATGTTAGAACACAAGCAAGCTGCCAGAGATGACTAGAGTCACGTCAAAAGAACACAGAAGAGGATGACTCATGACAGGACAATCTGCACAGCACAATAACTATAAAAGGAATAATGACTGAAAATAGACTACATTTTTCAATCCATGAGTTCACGGTAACACTGCCCCCTCCCACAAAAACCTCTAAGTCATCTTTGAAGACTGTTAGAGCATTAATCACTATTCTATAAATAAAGAGAAAGGCTCAAACATGGACCCTGCCTTATCTGTACTAATTGTACTTCAGCTAAGTAAATAGTTGATAAGAGAAAACTCTTCTTTATAGAAGAATTCCAGATAATAGACATAGAAGGAATAATAGGACTAGGGAAACATTATTTTTGCAATCTCTAATAAGATCATGGATATAGGTATCCATCATTTGGTCAACATTCACGGAGAAATTTGTAATAGAAGGAGCAGGCCAAAAAAAACTGCTTAACCCACTGGGCAATCTTAACATAGTTAACATTTAGACAAATTTCTTAAAAGACACAAAATACCGAAGCTCACACAAGAAGAAACAGATAACCTAAGTAACCCCTATGTCTATAAAAGAAACTGAAACTGTAGTTAAAAATATTCCCACAAAGAAAACGCCAAGCCTTAATGGCTTCCCGAGTAAATTCCACCAACCATTTAAGGAGGAAATGCTACCAATTCTATGCAAAATCCTCCAAAAAATTCAAGAGGCAGGAGTACTTCTCAACTTATTCTATGAGATCAGGAGTGACTGAGACCAAACCCACACCAAATATTACACACCAACTGGAAGATACAATGGGAAAGAAGTAACAAAATGAAGTACTAACGACCTAAATGAAAACCAAGCAAAACTAGTATGAAGAAAATTCGGAAACACCTAAAAGACATAAAAGTATCTCTGAACAAAATGAAAAACATACCACATTCTTGGATACGACAATTCAACAATAAAGGTTGTCAATTCACCTCAGGTCAACATATAGATGTGACATATTTCTAATAAAAATGCTAATAAGCATAGAAAAACCTAGATACCCTGGGTCAAAAAGCAAAGACTCAGACTAATGGAGCTGTATCAAAAGCACACAGCAGCCAGCTTGGATTAGATCCCACTGATCAAACTAAGGACAATTTTAGCCTCAAAAACAATAATGTCTATAATTATCTATAAATTACTAAATAAAGGGGCACCTGGGTGGCTTGGTTGGTTAAGTATCCGACTTTAGCTCAGGTCATGATCCCGTGGTTTGCGGGTTCGAGCGCCACACTGGGCTCTGTGCTGACAGCTCAGTGCCTGGAGCCTGCTTCAGATTCTGTCTGCCTCTCTCTCTGGCCCTCTCTGGCTCCCACTCTGTCTGTCTGCCTGTCTGTCTCTCTCAAAAATAAACAAACATTTTAAAAAGTTATTTAATAAAAAAAAAAAATCCACAATGACACTAAACAACAAAGACAGAAAGAGAGGGAGCACACCCAAAATAATTTCCACCCACAGGAGGTAAAGATCACATCGATTTCTTAATCTGAACATTGGTGGCCAAAAGAGACAGGATTAAAGCATTTACCCTGCCACTCCAGGGGTTCACTAGTTGATGCGGGGAAGTATTTTACAAAACCTCAGCTAATAGATGTGGAAATACTGACATAATTAGAAAATCACCATTTTCTAAACTCTAAAAGAAATTGACGTAGGCAGGGGATTAGTAATGGATGCCAAATCTATTGGATGAAACAATTTGGGGGAACAGGGTATTCAGAAAAGGAGTATAAAATTTCCCCTGTGAAATTTATTACCAAAAATGTGAAACTTGAATCCATACAGTTCTTTACACCAAACTTCCTTCTTCCCTTTAACTTGGCTGAGGTCCCCTCCCTTCACTGCCTACTCTAGTCTCTGTCTCAGCATTGGTAAGCATGATAATCATGGATGCAGTACATGCAGAAGGGTGGTTTCTCTTTATTCTTACCCTGGGCAGGAGATACACTGGCTCTGTGGGCAAGTTTACCAAGTTCCTCGGAGAAAGAAGGGAAGAAGTTTCGGGCAGGGGAAGAGGCATGGCAGGGCAAAACAGTAAGGGAAGTATCAGCAGAAAAGTTGAGTAGAGAATATTCCAGAAGGTAGAGAGATGGTGATGAGGAGCCAGAAGCTAAAGAGACTAGATCCAGCCACGGTATTTCACAAGTCCTAGAATGAGGTATGGGTCTAGGAAGACAGAGAGCCAACAGATGATCAGTTAAGAAACTATTCTTAACTCAGATATAAAAATTGGTCCCCTGTTGTCTCTAATCTTTTAACTTAATACTGAAGCAAAAACTCAATTATTTCACCTTTCTTGGTAAAGAGATTGCGAAATGTACCACACAGGTAGAAAATCCCACCGCTGTGCATATCAATATGGAGTTGGTAGCCATGCAGTCCATACTCTGGGTTGTCATCCAAAAGGGGGGTATGAGGAGGTAGCTCGTAGGGGCTAAAAAGCAAAACAAAACATACACACAGGTTTGTCAACACCAGAGACAAAATGCTTGAACTGAAAATACTCTAAAAATATCAGCATCCATTTAAACACCAGTTCCCGTCAATCCTCAAAAAGGTTCCTCCCAGTCATCGTCTACACCAGGAACTCAAAAGAAACACTTTGTGCTCCTTTCACCAACTTCTCTAAAACGTCTCTAAAAATGGACAAAGGCATGAGTTCCATAGGTACCCACAAGATCGCCACAGGCGGAAATGTTTCTGGGATCTGCCCAGCGCAGCGGCTCTAGGAGGCGCCCCTGCCCCTCAGCGGTCTCAGTCCCTGGAGGACAGAGGTCACCAGAGGACAGAGCTGCTCAGCAGGAAAATGCACCAAAGAACAGACCTACAGGTCAGGAAGTCGGGCAGAAGACCCAATGCTATGACGAACCAAGTTTTATTCAATAAGAAAAACCTTACTACATAAGGTAACAAACTCAAAACTATTCAGAGCTTTACCTTTTCAGGTAATAAAAAAAAAAATTTTAAAAAAAAAAAAAGAGTCTGAGAGCTGTAGTGAAATGAAAAGCATATTGCCCACCTGAAGACCTGCAAATTCATGGAGAGACACACACAGTGCTGGGCTAAGCAAACCACAACTGCAGGCCTTGCAAGATACGAAAAGGCACAAGAGTGCCAAGCACGGCAAGCACCTTGATGCACCGGAACCTTGCAGTGATGGACCCAACCTGCCCCCACTCGGCACAAAATCCTTAACCCGGAACAAAGAAAGCAAATATGTACTCACGAATAATCCAATTATTTTAGCCACAGCTAAGTAATCATGCCCGTTGGCTTGTGTCTACTGATTAAAAACAGAGTATCTTTGTAGCTATTCTCAGGATGTTCAGATGATATCAACTTCTAATCCTTCACATTGGACAAAACGTGAATAGACCCACGTGGAAATACATACACGGTGGCGGAGCCTAACGTGCTCTTCTCCACAAGCTGATGGAAATGAAGATTTGCCATAACAAAAGCCAGTTCTTCCTCCCTCTGAAAAGTTAATTAGAAAGAAGACATTTTTCAACAGAAATATTTTAATTTTTCACCAGGTCGTTGTGAAGATCGCAGCACATTCATCTTACAGATAGACAGTTTCTTGTAACTGTTAAGATTACCCCGGTACCAACGCATTCTTGCTGCTAATACTTTATTACTATCCAATAAGACTTCTTTGTCAACTGACAGCAGGGCCACAATTCACCCAAACGTGCAGTGCGTGCAGTACCAAAAGGATTAACAACCCAGCACTTGTGAAATATCAAAACACTCTGCCAGGATGATTGTGACAATATACATTGTTAGTTCCAGGTTCTGGAACTACAGAGGGACGATACTGGTAAGACCCTCACACATACAAGGGTAATGCCACAGATACGTAACATGGGTGGCATTCCATGAGGATACATTCCTCTCTTGAGAACCTGTTGACTTGACAAAGCCAGTGGGAATGAAAACCTTCACCCACCAGGCTGAGCAGCAGAAAACATGACTGTAGAGGAACAGACATCCATTTCTCTCCAAGCTCAGAGCCGACGCTGACTGGTATAGTTGCCCCAGAAAGGTCAACCTGAGGCACCACCCAGCAGTAGGCAGCCAGGATAATCGGACGGACCAGGGTCCTTGTAACAATGCAGGCCAGCACAGACTGATGAATCCCAGTCAAGGAAACAGCCAGCAAGCAAACGGACACCTAGGCCACAAGTCACCCTCGTGCGGCGACCACAGAGACAGTGACTGCCTCAGCAGGTTGAGAAAGACAAAGTTAGGTCAAGAGAATGATGCCGTCGATCGTGGTTCCATCTAGTCATTGTTTATACACGCGTGCTGTTATCCTCAAAATCACATTTGTGAACTTCTGTCTTACAACACCCACAGGCCAAAGCTACAGATTTCAACACATGTGTGGCATACAGAGAAACATCACACTGGTTTGCTTTTCACTGGAGTGACTGCCCAGAAAATAACTCCAGAGGAATTGGGGAAGGATAGGCAGGTTACACTCAAGGCCACATCTACAGGATCAGAAACACAGGGGAGACTGGGTTAAACATGCAGGATGAGAGACTTGGGCAGACGCAGGCTGGGAAAGAGGAAGGAAGGAGCACGGATTGACTGGAAGGAGAAGGGGTGAGATTTCTCAGGATATGAACGGTCTAATGTGAACAAAAGCATCCAGGCAGGAACAGGTAGCTTGTCATCTACAACAGGAGAACAGAGTCGCCTCCACAGAACAAGGGGCCATTTAGTTAGAAAAGCAAAACTGGTAAGAGAGAATTAATGCCATTAGTGAAGAGTCTTCAGGACCTCACATCTGGTGTCACGCACAGCAGTGAGTAAATGTGGAATGGGCAGGGAGATGGCATCACACAGGCAGGGACCCAAGTCTTACCTTCCACAGCCCCACCAGCAGGCCTGGGCACAGGCAGAAGATCCGAAGGAGTCTGTCCCCGCCAATCATGGTGGATTCGGTTAAGTTACTCAGATTGTACTTTGCAATTAAAGAATGCCACCGAGGTCTTTGAACATCCATGCCAAAGAAAGGAAGGAGAGAAATGAGCTTTCACACCTGCGGTTATCAATTCTCTTGAGTGTATTTAAAAGTACTTTTGAAGAGCATGCTAATAACGTGCACCTTGCTAATGAACGGTGTGTTGAGGGTCAGGGGATGCAAACCATTCATGTAAATAAAAGGAAAATGGATACACCCAAATTTCTCGCCCAACTATGTTTCTTTCCCCTCCTCCTCACTCTTAGTGTCAACTCAATGGCCCAGTCAGAAGTGGAAGAACCATAAGGGGGAGGAACAATCATCTTCTGCTCTCCTCCCCTCAGAGCCCAGCACAATGCTACAGTCAAAAGTAGATTCTCGGGGTGCCTGGGTGGCTCAGTCGGTTAAGCGTCCGACTTCGGCTCAGGTCATGATCTCGCGGTCTGTGAGTTCGAGCCCCGCATCGGGCTCTGTGCTGACCGCTCAGAGCCTGGAGCCTGTTTCAGATTCTGTGTCTCCCTCTCTCTCTGACCCTCCCCCGTTCATGCTCTGTCTCTCTCTGTCTCAAAAATAAATAAACGTTAAAAAAAAATTTTTTTAAAAAGTAGATTCTCATATGTATTGTAACTGTATGTATCCCTAATTAAGGAAACTAAGGCATAAGCAAAGATGAAATATTTTTTAAGTGACAAAAAATAGCAGGTGGTCTCAGTAGGCTCTTGGAAGCAGATATATATACCTTTTAAAGCTATTATCAAGGATAACTCAGAGAGAGTGAAAATTTTAATACTGGAAAACGAATTTAGTCCAAAACCCTGAGGATTTTCATGGAGGAGATCCACTGTGAACTCTATATTAGAATTACTATCTGAGAGTAAGTAATAACTCAGATGTGTAAGGAAACACAACTCTGCTATTCATCATGAGATTTAAAAAAAAACGAATGAAACATTCTAGAAGCACTATAATGGTAAACATAGATGTCCTTTCCAAGGACCTAGAGATAGTTCAGGAAATTATAAAGGAGATGAGATCTTAATGGTCAATTAGCATAGCTCAGCATTGAGGAAAGTCCCTAAGGAGCTGCGGCCACATGGCATCCAAGTGTTCTCCTCCAGGACCCAAGACACACGCTGGCAGGAGACAGGTATTCAAATGTTCATTAAGTAAAAGAATCAGAAAACGAAGGACTTCAGCTGTTTCAAAGTGGAGGCATGGGGGTGGGAGGAAGACCTGAAGCTTCCAGACTACCTTGGTTCCTCCCTCAATTTTCAAAGGACTTTTGGCACAGAAAACTACACTGGCTGGGGGATGTGGTCAGTGAACATGCGTGTGACATACGATCTCAAAGTATACTCCGCATAGACAGAATACACTGGGAGGAAGCCACACGGTTAGGAACAGGAGTCTGGCATCAGGGAAACTGGAGTTGAAACCTTAAAGCCAACCCTAAGGTGCTCAGAAATGGTAGTCCTTGCCACCATGATTCTCAGTGCAGACAGACGAGGTCGGGCGGAGGTGTGAAAACCCTCCTCTTACACTCTTCAATGTGTTCTAAGTAGGGACAGTCGCCATGGCCCAAGAGCCGTTCAAGCAGACTCCACAGAGAGCAGGCTAAGTCCCCACATGCCTCGGCCTCACAGGCTAAAGAGAGAGAAACTAAGGCTGATACCTACTCAACATTCCTCCCAAATTTGGGGAGGTATAGCATAAACCACAGAACGGAGAACATTTCCAGAACAGAAAATTTAATGAGCTGACTAGAAAGGTATAAATTACAGGGAAATTCAAACTGCAAATTACACAAATAAGGCTTTCACTGTTCTTGAAAAAAATCCTCATGGAGGAAACAAAACAGACCCAAATAACCAAGTTTTTCCTCTGCTGTCACACAGATGCACACGACGATTTGTACTTCTGCATGATAAACACATTCGCTTTCAAACTTGCAATAAAAGAGCCCATCAAAACAAATTCCCAAAAAACACTTCTAGTGTCTCTTGTCCACAGTTTATCAAATGCTGGCTGAAGTCCACTGAGTTTTAATGGAAACAAATTACATTAAATCAATTTTCCCAATGAATTCTAGCATTTGTCACCGCACAGAATCGAGTATTCCCGACCTGGATGGCAGTTGTCAGGAGCACAGCATCTGTAACCGAGCCTCACTGTTCAACACTACCCACTGCGTCTTCCGTGACCATCTTAATGGACGTTAACAATGTGGTCCTAATGCATATAAACAATACTTCATGATATGCCAAGTAACATATTGTTCAAATTAGTACAGAGATTATAGACTGATTCTCCAAACATAACTTCATAGTGCATAAAACCTAAATACTGCATTAGAAAAATCTAGTGTCCATCATGATACCATATGAAATTTCAGAGATTTATCCAAATAGAGGTCCCATTTAAAAAAGTAAACAAGCTTCCAGGGCGCCGGGGTGGCTCAGTCGTTTAAGCGTCCAACTTCAGCTCAGGGCATGATCTCGCAGTTTGTGTGTTCGAGCCCCGCGTCAGGCTCTGTGCTGACGGCTCGGAGCCTGGAGCCTGGAGCCTGCTTTGGATTCTGTGTCTCCCTCTCTCTCAGCCCCTCCCCACTCACACTCTGTCTCTTTCTCTCTCTCTTAAAAATAAATAAACATAAAAAAAATTTTTTTAAGTAAACATGCTTCTAAAATACCTTCAGTAATATAATCAGGGAAGATAATTCACATGTTATCCTTCGTAGCATTAAGGCTATTTTCAGAATACGATAAAACCTGGCTTCACCAACACTAAGAAGTGAAACGCCCTCACACTCCCAGCATGACAAGCAGAAGCACGATCACTGACACGATCCTCAAAGGACCAGCCCCAGATTGCAGAAGAAAAACAAGGTCCTGGCTACCAAGCTGCAAAAATGAGTCCAGAGTCCCGGGAAGCCATTAAGGAAAGCTGTCCTGCCAAGGACGACACCTGCCATCACAAGGACACGGGTGAGAGAAGCCACAGGTAGAGCCACAGCGCACGGGCTGGCAGAACAGTGACGTGGTAAATGCACTGCAATGTCGAGGATGGAGGGCCGTGCAGAGGGCCGCTGAGGGCAGGAAACCAAGCCTGGAGAAGGCAGCTACAACCCGTGTTTTCCATGTGTTCGATGTAAAGCTGCACCTGCTCGCTCGGGAAGTCAGGACGCCACAGCCGGCAGCATCTAGCTCTTAGGAGAAAGTGACTAATGGAGACAAGGGTGAGCAGGACGGACTTCGAATACACGTGGACGCAGCACAGAGCCCCTCAGGACAGAACACAAGGACACACAAATCTGACTGATGCCCCTTCTGGTCTTCACAGCAGCCACACGTGCTAAATACTCGTCGCCATCGTCATCATCACCCCATTTCACACATGAGAAAACTGAGGCACAGAAAGGCTGAGCTACTTGCACAAGGTCACACATCTGGTCAGTTCAACAGAGAGGCACATAAAAATAACTAAGCAGTACTGTATGTCCTAATGTTTAAACTATGGTTACTGAGCATTTACTAAAAGAAAGATATAATAGTTTTTCTTATTTTTTTAATGTTTATTTGTTTTTGAGAGAGAGAGAGAGAGAGAGACAGAGACAGAGCATGAGTGGGAGAGGAGCAGAGAGAGAGGGAGACACAGAATCCGAAGCAGGCTCCAGGCTCCGAGCTGTCCGCACAGAGCCCGACGCGGGGCTCGAACTCACAGACCACGAGACCATGACCTGAGCCGAAGTTGGACGCTCAACCGACTGAGCCACCCAGGCTCCCCAGATATAATAGTTTTATATAACTTTGATTCAAAATGGTTAAAACTAAAAAGCTCAAAAGGTTAGCTATCAATCACCTAGGAATTCTGTTAACTAGAACATTATTCTCTTTGTTAACTAGAATATTATTCTCTGTTACAGACAACCGAGATATGAGGAACTTAAATTTAGATCTAATCATAAATATGATGAATCCATTCTTTTTCTCTTCTGTAGTGATCCAGAATGCAAGAGAAGTCTTGAAGATGCAATCAAATTAAAATACACTGGAGGTATCTTTAAATTGCAAGAATAGTAACAACTGAGACAGCCGGGTGCCTCAGTTGGTCGGGCATCTGACTCTTGATTTCAGCTCAGGTCATGATGTCACAATTCATGAGTTGGAGACTAGCGGTGAGCTCTGTGGTGACAGCACAGAGCCTGCTTGGGATTCTCCCTCCCTCTCGGCCCCAGTCTGCCCCTCCTGCGCATGCACACGTGCTCTAATGAATAAATAAACATTTAAAAAAAAAAAAAGAATAATAACAACTAGTATTTACATATAAGATGTTCTCACCCAAAGCTTCTGTAGAATTAATACTTACCCATTTTTGGAGGGGGTTTTAGACTGGTCCATAAAAACTGGCGTCACACCACACAAATCTAGGGTTGACAATGTGGCCAGCCGTGGCCAAGTTTTGCCATACCACATAATCGTCACTGATGAGTCATTTATGGAAAGGTCAATGTGCTCCATGATGTATTCTTTTCCATTTTTTTCTCTCAATATAATTACCCAACCTAAACCAGATATTCTGGAGAAAGAAAAGCTAACAATGTTGGCCTCATTGCAGAAAGAAAAAATGCTAAAGTCAATTTCATGTATCATCTCTAAAGTATCTAGTTCCTGAAAAGCCAAAGCCAAAGTCCTCAGAAAGTGCCTGACACAAAGTTTCATTCCGTCAATGGTCCTCTCTTTAGACTTTTTCTCCTCACCTAACAAACACTCATTGAACATTTACTGTGTTCTCGGAACTGGCAATACATACATGAGACAAAGTTCTTCCCAGAAGGAAGGACGCATTGGATGCTCTTGCTTTACTGCAGCAGATGACTAGGTGATTTCTGCTTTTCATGAACACATCAGACCGTTTATGTGAAATAGGAAAACACTATATAACTCATGGACGCACAGAAACACAGGAAAATACCAAGAGACAGTCCCCTCACGGTATAAACCGCACGTATGTCCTTAAATGTGCAATACTCTGAGCTCACACCATCACTGTTTCTAAAGCAACACACGTGCAGATGTTAACAGCCCCCTCGAGCACCCGGCGTGCCCATAGCTCGGGGGGAAGCTGTGTACCTGACGGCCTCCTTGGTCTTCACCGGCAGGCCCGTGTAAGGGTTCACAGGCTTGAGAACCTGGGCGAGCGCCGCTCTCACACGTGCTCTCTGCTTTGCAATATACTCTTTCTTCCAGTACCCAGCTTCTTTATCCTTAACCGACAGCACGTTCACAGATCCAGCGGTCTTCTCCACCGAATTAACTTTCCAATTAGATCTTTTAGGTGAAAAGGCCGCTGAATAGATCCTGATCCAAAGAAAACTGGGGGAGAAGAGGAACGTCGTTAACTAAAAGACACAGTCACGTGCCTGCAGAAGTGACACGTTAAATCAGAGATGCACAATCATTTGTAACTAGTCCGATTCCATGAACAAAGCAAACTGAACACTGACAGTCATTCATGTGTTAGAGTGAACCGTGGTTTGAGGGGAGTGTCCCAGATCCACTGACCCCAGAAATCTGTACGAAAAGGAAAAGCTTGTTGCCCCCGGTCAAGTTAAAATGAGTGACCTCATGTCATTTGACATCATCCAAACCACTGGCTTCCTACAGTAATCACTGAATAAGGGATTACAGAAAAATAACGAAGTGACTCCTATTGTGTTATTTTAAATACGTACACTTCTTAAAAGGTTGGAAAGGAAGTATATGTACATACACACACAGAGAAATGCCAACAGCAACGGAACCGTATGTTCCTTTTCCACGTTTTAATTTTTCTACAATGAACATGCAACGTTTGCACAAAGAGAAGAAAATGAAAAAATTCCCTGCATGATGCAAAAAATGAAGAAAACCAGTTAATATTTTTTGTGCAGTGTTGAGCATCACTGGAGCACTTCGCAAACATTAACTACTTTAATCGTCAACAAACCCATGAAGTAGCTACCATTATTGTCCCCCCCTCGGTAGATAATGTCATGAGGCCCAGCGGGAAGTGATCTGGCCCGGGCCAGCCCGTGTGTGCCGAGGAGACGGAGACCCAGGGTTGCACCGACGCAGCCTCAACCAGAGCTCACGGACTCACGCCCTGTGCTTCCCGGCCTCCTCGGTCACAGAGAAATGAACTCAAGGAAACCAAGTAATTTATCCAAATTCCAGTGCCAATCAGCCACAAGGCTGAATTCAAATTCAGCCCTGACCCACAGCCTGTGTCCCTCCCGCTCATCACACCCAGACGAGACGTCACAGGAGCGGTGGCGGTTAGCAGGGGCCAAAGTGAGCCTAAGGCACCTCTCTCGATGCTCTTCTTCAGGGGAAGAAACAAACTTCTCTTAGGGGAAACTGAGACAGGGGCTCAAATCAATTTCCTACTATAAAAGGTGAGCTGTACATAAGTAAGTGTAATTACTTGCTAATTCATGTCTCCACATCTCTATTTAGTGCAGTGGGACGGAACGGCCAATGGCCAAGAGGCAGCTGGGAGAAGGCAATGCCCCTGCAGAGGAGGTCCAGACGAGATGCCAGGGCACTCTGGAGGTTCCTAAGTGCTCGGGCCACCCAGCAGTAACCACAGCGGCAAGGGGCACTTCTCAGACATTCGACCTGCAGATGTGTCCCCTTGATCCAGGTCGGACGTGGACTTTCCATCAAACTCATTTTCTATCAAACGCATAATCAGATCCCTACTGACATCACCCTCTAGTATGCATTTTCAAATCATTTCTCACCCCACAAAATCATTTCACACCAAGCTTTCTGCCTTAAGGTATTTCTCAGTTCGGAAATTTCTTGAGTTTTCATACGTGAGCTAAGAGTTGCAAAATGACAATTCTTTGAGTACATCTTAGGTAAATCTGAAACCGTTTTGCCAAAATCCCTTGCGTAGGCAATTTTTAAAACTCCCTTTACATAAAAACTTGTTCATATTTTCTTCAAAGTTTATTTTACTCATCATTTTACTCCACATAAGTGTTCCCAAATCTCTCACATCAGCACCACATGAACTGCAGCTGACTCTATTCTTGTCTGTGGGCCCGCACTCGCAAACTACAAAACACAGTGCCTGGAGAGGACACAGAGCGGGAGCCCCACACACCTTCAGGTACAGCTACACCTGACATCTGTGCGAAGAGCCACTTACACACCATTATCTTACTGCAGTTACCGTAGCGAAGTCCAAAAAGAACATCCCATAGAATTAAAATACTGTGCAGACTGTACTGCTTATTCATTTATAAAACAAAAATGTCAGGCCTAAGATGCTTTTAACAAGTACTCAAAATCCAGACACATTCATTTCTTGATCACCCAATGCCCCGTCCTGTTAAAAAAAAGAAAGAAAAGAAAGAAAGAAACTAAGGTGGATTTGAGGACAAGAGCCTATTTAGCTATTCTGACTACCAGTCAGGCACAGAACAACTTCAATCAGACAAGTTGTTGACAAAATGGGGCCAATTTAACGTTCTGATAAAGTGTTTCGCAGAGTGCTGGAAAAGAAAAGCCCCACGTGATGATCCCAATCCAGCCTGAACAAGTTTCCCCCTTACCCCCACGCAGGCGGAGCCTGGAGCTCAGGTTGAGGGAGGCAATACCTGCAGGGAGGGAGCAACCTCCCCCCATGTAAGGGGGGCATTGGGGAGACCCCAAGCCTCCAAACAGGTCTCGCCATAAGTCATCAGTGTAACTGGCTACTGTAGGCACTCCTGCCCTCTCCAGAAGTAACGCTTAGAAAATACCATTCACTGTTGACAAACACTTGTTTACCAGTTCAATCGTCAACATGCCCTTTTTGAAGTCTCACTATAAAATCAGACTATGACTCTCTTAAAAATAAAATTCAATGTACGCAATTAAGGTACTTCCTTTAAAAAGAAAACAAACATGAGGATAATTCCATCAGAAGCTCAGATTTTTAAAGGACAACCCCCAAGAAAGTGGGGCAGGCATGTAATTAATAACAAAAGTATGCAAGGAATATTACTAGAGGTGTGGCCCAAATCCACTGGAACGCCCAGAGCCTGTACCTTCTGGGCCTATGAAGTTCAGTGGGAAAAGGGGATATTTAGAGATACTAAGCAATTTGTAATCGATCACCTTATCCAAGCGATTGAAGTTCTATCCTTAAATAAAGTAAGAACCCTCCAAAAAGCTACAGTTTGGGATACTTGATCTCTCTCATGAAAAATGCCTTACTGCACTTTGCTTTGGTGAAATGTCTTCACCTCTTATAAAGAGTCATTAAGAAAGAGACACAAAAATCACTCTACGTCCATTCTAGAACTACTGTCAAGAATATGCTTATTTGCCTTGAACCCACTTGTGTGGGTATGGACACAGACAGAGAGATTCTTCCACAGAGGAGACAACAGCTACCCCAATAGCAAGTTTGATCACTTTCAGTTCATGCAAAGACACTCTTTTTTTTAAGCAAATAAATGCGAATCTCATTTATCATTTATCAAATATCATTTGACCACTTACAGTATTAGACATGTTCCATCTATGTCTAAACACACTTTTGAAATTACTTTAAATTTCAAAAAATGGTTAAAAAGGTCTTACTAGTTTTCATGACTTCCATCAACATGCCATCAAAAGATGATAGAGAGATTTGGTTTTCTCCTTACTTGTCATTGGCCAGATGATAAAAGCGCTTATTCACACATCCCGTACACAGCAGGGTCACAGCATCCAAGTTGGAAAAGATCTTCAGCAACACTTCTGAAGGCATGCTGAGAGAGGGGAGGAGATCGGAGAGGTGGGCAAACACATCAGCTAGAAGTTACCCACAAAACTGGCTGTTCATCTCCAGACAGAAGGTGACTGGCACCTGTCCCGTACAAGAGGCTAACTGCACCCCTGCCTTCCCGTTTTCTCAACTGAAATGTTCTGGCTACCACAGTCCTCGTGACATAAACGAATCCAGAGACCCAAGGGTACAGGAACCTAACTTCCTTGGCATGTTAACCATATTCACACGCTGTGAATCAACACGCAGGTTTCCCTACCTCCCTCGTGAAAGTATGCATCATCCCTTGGTGAGATAGAAGGAAACAAGAGAAAAAGAATGCATTCTTAGCTATTAAGAAGAAATAACACAGAATCCTCCCCCTCAAAGAAGAGACTGGAATAGGAAATACCAGCTTCTTTTCTACCTAGCCCATACCCCCCTCACCCACCCTCTTCCTTCATATCCTCATGCTCCAGACCTTCCTCTGGGGCTTTCCAGAGAGTTCAAGCCCCATAAGATTTTCTGAATTCTCTCTTCCTTTTTTCCCATTTATTGCCTAAATAAATTACATTGAGGTGCATTCTCAATATCCCATTCTCAATATTTGTATGATCTTACACTGTTACAAAACACTGAGAGAACCAGAAATTATCTAGAAAGCCTTACCGATATTACGAAGTCAGGAATGGGCACGTATGGACCTCAGGCAGAAAAAACAACAACAAAAACCAAAAGGAAGCTAGCGAACACTGTTGGGGTGAGGGGTGGGGACCTCAGGATAAAGAACTGAGGCAGGAAACCCTTTGGCCAATTTAGAATGGCTGCCCATACTCTGCCCTTGTCATCTTAACTATGTTAAATTTTTAGATTGTGATGAAAATCGTTATCAAATGTTTCACAGGGAAATAATCAGTCCTAAAATCCTGATAATACTGAGAATGGATTGGGGGGGGTGGTCCTCAGAGGCAAGAGGACAGGCATGAGACATAACTGGCCCATGTCACTAACCGGAGCTATCCCTACTCAGAAGCTTCAGAGACTCCCTGAGAGTTTAAGCAAGCAGTTTTGCTCGGGGGTTCATTAAATCCCTCCCCCCAAATGAAACCCCTTCTATTCAGAGTCAATAAATTAGACACTTTTAGAGAGAAGGCAAAGCTGCAGGAAAACACGTTCTGTGACCATCTGGGTTGCCCACTGCACAGTTTTCACATTTTGACTCAGTGATTTCACAAAAATTCATGGTTATCATTTTTTAAGTAATTATAATTCAAAGAATGTAGATTTGGGCTTAAAGAAAACATCTTAGAGAGGCACCCAGCAAATCTTATCCAGGAAAAATGATTTAACTGAACTAAAACCCTAGTCACTCTCCTACCCGGCAGACAAACTTAATGAAGGGGTGCTCTCCCCGTACCTGCCAGAAAGCAGAAAACCTCCACTTTACAGCTAGCACAGTTGGGATCAAAGCCATTCTCAATTATGGTTCATAAGGTTTCCTCAAAGCTGGTACAATCACTGTCCATGCCCATACTGGGTCACTTTCTGCTGGATTCTAATCATTTCACACTGCAGGGGCAGAGGTGCGGGGGGATGGGGAAGGAGACGAGGAAGGTGAGAGGAAAAGAAGCTCAAAGTGTCAGAGCGTAGCATCTGGTACTGAGAAGGTCCTCAAATATTTGATGGATGCGTGAACCGAATGAATATTTGTTCTGTTTCCGTATCAGATTATTGTATGACAGACTGTGTTCTTGGAGTACAGGCTTTAAAGCTTAAATTGCCGTCTGTAATTAACTATCCTTTTTGGTTTTCACTTCTTTTTTAAAACACACTAAAAGTATGTTCCCTGTTAGCTGAGTTGTAATATACTACTGAAAGCCCAAAACTTGGGGGGCACCTGGGTGGCTCAGTCCAGTGAGCGTCCAACTCTTGGTTTCCGCTCAGGTCATGACCTCCCAGTTCATGAGTTCAGGGCCTCGCATCAGGCTCCGAGCTGACAGTGCAGAGCCTGCTTGGGATTCTCTTTCTCTCGGGCCCTCCCCCATGCTCACTCTCTCACTCTCTCTAGCTCTCTCTCTCTCTGAAAATAAATAAACTTAAAAGCCCAAAATTTGCGATCACCTAACTTAGCTTTGAACGTGAATTTGGCAATATGCACACTATGCCAGTCCTACCTCCTCCGCTGTCAACATCTACAGTGACGCCCTCGGTCCCCCCGCAATGCTCAGCACAGAGTCGGTGGCCTATGTCAGTAGTACAAATCCACGGGCACCTCAGCAGCAATTTCAAACAATTAGCTCCAAACAGAGACTGCACGGATCTCCTTGCGGAAGTGAGCGGACAGAACCTTGCCAGCCTGGATTCCCAGAGCACTGAGGGCGAAGAACCCCAGAGCCCAGGCCCCTGGAGCTTTTAGAAGAACACGCTTTAATCCTCTTTCCCCCTTTCCAAGGGTCTTTACCGACTAGCAGTGAGTAATTCTGAAGAACATTTTTTAAAAAGGAACATTTCCTTGTCACTTGTTAGAAGTTCACTTCATAAAACCAGCCTAATGATGACAGTGGTGACAGGCTGATGACTCACAGCAAACGCTCCACGTTGTGCTTCCGTCCCCCGCAATTCTATTCTCAGCTCAGAACAGCCGCTTGGTACACATGCACCGAAACTGACTCTGACGGCCCCGCCCCGAGAGCCCGCCCCCGGGAAGCGGCCGCGAGCCGCGACTCACCTGTCCAGGGACACAGACCGCTCAGCCGTGGACTCGGCTCGGAGCCTTCCCCGCCCGGCGCACTGCCGCAGGCTAGCACGTGCGAGAGAGAGCATGGAAAAGTGAAATTCCAATGAGAGGCGAACAGCGCAGTCCTCTCTACAAAACTGTAAGGGATTCATAAACTTCGTACACAAACTCACTGTACAACTACACGGATGGAGAGAGGGCGGTGAAACATTCAGTGTCCTGGGTAAACCTGGAAACCGGACTTACTCCGATGTGTTTTAAACATAAGACTCGATACTTGCTCTTATAGGCTGCCAGCCTATCAAAGAGGGGCTGTAAGACTTATTGAATGTAATAAAAGGATAAAAATAAAACATATCAGTAGGCCAGTTTCAACCATACAATAGCACCAACAGGTTAAGAAATACTTTAGGTCTGTGAACCACAAGTACCCAGACATCTACAACTTGGCTGGTCTTGGAGGGACAATGACTGGCCGCAACCCTCGCTCTGGCGACCACGGCCACAGAAACACCAAATACTCATGCACATAATTTTTTCCACATTTTAAATATCCCACATCCAGTGAAATATATTTTAACTGGCCATCTTTCTGTCTTAGTGGTATGAAAAATAGTAAATAATATAATCAATAGCTTTTAAGACTCAATGAAATAAGGTATATTTCACACAGTTCTTTTCAGAAGTTACTAATGTAAATTTGTATTAAAGTCAGCCCTCCAGGGGCGCCTGGGTGGCTCAGTTGGTTGAGCGTCCGACTTCGGCTCAGGTCATGATCTCGTGGTTTGTGGGCTCGAGCCCCACGTCAGGCTCTGTGCTGACAGCTCAGAGCCTGGAGCCTGCTTCGGATTCTGTAACTCCCTCCCTCTCTCCCCCTCCCCAACTAGCACTCTGTCTCTGTACCTCAAAAAATAAAATTTAAAAAAAACATTAAAAAAAACCAGCCCTCAAAATGAGCACTACTCAACAGCAGCCTGGCAGGGATCTGAAACACCCAGAAAGGTATGGAGCCCACAGCCTTCAGCTTCCAGGCAGCAGCCCACAGACAGAGCTACTGGTGGATCTGCTATTTCTCTTGGAAAGGTCTGGAAGCTGCTTCTTTACCACACACACACACACACACACACACACACACAATTATTGGCCCACCTCCCACCCAGCATGTGACTCAAGTCTACAGTGTACGTTCCATATGCTCAGTTCACTAATGCCATTGCTCTCAGTACATACTTTGTTCACCAAGAGTTGAACACCCCCATTTTTCTACCAACTGGTTCCCTGGATACATGTGGATTAAAGATCAAAAAGGATATGGGCAACAACTGGGGGCAAAATGAGGGTCACCAGAACTTGGAAGGGAAGCCAATCATCTCTCTGGAAGTGGAAGAATGAAAGCCCCATGGAAGGACCCGAACAAAGGAGGGTTCTAGACCACAGGCACAGCCTGCTCCAGGAGGCACAGGGGGCGGATTGCCCACAGCTCACCCGCTCGGATGGAACCACCGTGGAGCTGGCGCGCCAACACCTGCACATCAAACTGCCCGATGACTCCCCGTACGTTTCCGAGCAGCCAAAGAATCCATCTGTCTTCCCTTTATAGGTTTTTCTCCTCAGAAACAGCATAACGGCTGGCACATGATAAGCCCTCAGCAAACACGAGCTAGCTTCCGCATGCCTGCACCTCAACCTAGGAGAGGTGGATGCTGTGAACCTTTTCAGATCCCGGACGGTGACAAATTCCCGGAGGTGAAAACATGCTGGCTACCCAGCCTCCCCACTCCAGCCTCCCCACTCCAGCTTCAGCAAAGCACATTCAATGTGTCTTCTGTCTTATCTGATGACTTCTAGCCCGTGAGTTCTTGGGAGCGCAACAAGTTAGGCAGACCAGTGGTATCCACTCTGTGCTCTGCACAAGAGGGAGAGAGAGGGACAGAAGAGGTCCTAATTTGGAAAACTCTGCAACACCCTCCCCCTTTAATCAGAGAATTCTGCCTGTGCAATACATTTTGGTACTTCTGTTGAAAGTACTATTTAAGCAAAGATCTCCACGACGGAAAAGCTTCACCTCCACTGACCCAGCTCTCACGTAGTAATAAGAGGTGAAACACGATCTCCTAATTGTATTAGTTTCCTAGGGCTGTCTTAACAAACTACCTCCAAATAGGTGTCTTAAAACAACAGACTTATTGTCTTAAAGTCCTAGAGGCCGAGAGTCCAAAATCAAGGTGTTGGGAGGGCCATGCTCCGTCCAAAGTCTCTAGGGAAGAACACTTCCTTGCTTCTTCCAGCTTCTGGTGGCTGCTGACAATCCTCAGTGTCCCTCCCTTAGCTTGTGGCAACTAAGATGACTAACTCTAACCTTTCTTCCGTCTTTACCCAGCCACCTCCCCAGTGTGTGTGTGTATCTCATAAGGACGTCAGTCACATTTGACTTAGGATTCACCCTAACCTACTATGTCCTCATCTAATTACATCTGTAAAGACCCTATTTCCAAATAAAATCAGATCCTGAGTTCTGGGCGGACATGAATTTGGAGGGCACCACTCAACATAATACACAATTTTTAAACATACACATTTCAAAATGATTTAAAAGCACTCCTTATTTTAAGTGGTTAACTTCTTGTGATTCTATACCAACCTGTATTACATACTCAAAGATCGAATATCTTTAGTGGACACAAGTTTCTAACACAACAGCTTTAAGTAAAAGGAATTTCTATTACCCCGCCATCAAATAGTACTATCTGCCTGGATTTACCAGCCAGTGACCCTCAGACCTCTGCCAGTATGAAAAGTCACACCAAGAAGTCTGAAGGCCTATTTACACACACTGTGTGAAGACTGAGAAATGCTTCTTTACCTTCAATGAATACTGCTGGGGCCACTCAAATACAAATTTGTTTAAAAGCATTAGTAAATTGATAACAGCTTTTTGCCATACATATGTCTTCAATCAAAAAATGTCAAAAAAATAAAATAAAATCTATTACCCTAGGTCCTTTCCAAGGGAACTGAAGAAAAGTAAATTAATACGCTGTATCGATCCATTTCAATCTAGCAAATTGGCAAGGACCAAATAAATGAGAACATCTCATTCACTGCTGGAAGCATAAATTGGCACAAACAGTATGAAAAGCCAAATCTGGTAGTGTTCATTAAGATCTTTAAAAGGCACATGTATTTTTTTAAGCCAGGAATTTCACTTGTATGAATACATCCCAAAGCAAGTAAATGAGCCCAAAAATGCTACTCAACAAAGCCCATCTCAGAGTTGTCTGCACTGAAATACTTCCAGAAACAGCACAGAGATTGGTTAAATAGCATGGCCTCCATACAGTTAACGATGTCCAGACAATTAAAATGGGCAGTTTCAACACAGGTGAAAGTGTCTGAGATAGAAATAGGCTCACAGTGCCTTCCAGACGTCTGCACGGCCTGTCCCCTCAGCCCCTTCCAGTATTCACACACACGTCACCATTTCCCTGAGAGCTCCTTTGGCCATGCTGTCTAAAATCCTAATCCAGGGGTGCCTGGGTGGCTCGGTTGGTTGAGTGTCTGGACTCTTGATTTCGGCTCAGGTCAGGATCCCAAGGTCATGGGATCGAGCCCCACATCCTGGAGCCTGCGAGTCTGCTTGAGATATTCTCGGTCTCCCTCTGCCCCTCTCTGCCCGTGTCTCTCCCCCACTGTGTCTCTCCCTCTCAAAAAAATAAAATAAAAAACTCCAATCCATACTACACACACACGTACCCCCTCCTGATTTTCTTCCCTCGGCACATAACACCACCCAGCACTACACATTTTACTTGTCCACTCTGCTCATTATCACTGGAATTGTAAGCTCCATATTGGCAGGTCTTTCGTATAAGTTTTGTTCACTACCGACGCTTCAGCTCCCACAACATGCCTGGTATACAGAAGGTATCTACCTGCTAAATTAACAACATATCAATTTAAAAAAAATCAGGTTATATCAAGATACACTACATAATCATATTTTTCATATTTCTCTCTTAAAAGTAAACACACACAAAGAAAAAAGGTCTGGAAGGAAAGACAAAATGGCATTAACCAGTAATAAGTATGACTCAAGGATTACAAGGTTTTGACGTGGTGGTTGATTTTTTCTTAAGTTTATTTATTCTGAGAGAAAGAGAGACCATGAGTGGGGTGGGGGGCAGACAGAGGAGAGAGAGAATCCCAAGCAGGCTCCTGGCTGTCAATGCAGAGCTGGACGTGGAGCTCAACGAAGGGCTCGATCCCATGACCCTAGGATCATGACCTGATCCAACATCATTAGTCAGAAGCTTAACAGACTGAACCACCCAGGTGCCTCTGGTGGTGGTGGTTTTTAAATGGGGGCTAGAGAATTGAAGGACTAGAACTCTGTGTATCAATATTTCTTAATGTATTGAATATGCAATAAATTATGGGATTTTTGTTTTTTTAATTTCAAAACTGAGAATCCCATAAGAAGGAGGTTTGGAATCACAGCACAACCTTTTAGGCAGGAGCAGTGGTTCTCACAGGCATTCATACCATTCTGGAGTACCAGCTGCCCTGAAATCTGGGGGGCACAGCCTACAGAAAGCTCACAAATGCTTTGAAGTCTCTTATTTGATCTCAAAAATTAATGCAAATGTTGCATTCCATTGGATAACTTATCTGTTGTCATCTAATTATACAAATGCATTATAGTACTTACCAGTTACATTACTTAACATTTTCCCCCAAAGCCACTGCACTCATTTTACATGTCAGAAGGATGCCCCATGCATCCCCTGCCCACTGGCACCTGTCTGAGAAGTACCGTCTGTCTGTTGCTGTTTTGCTTTTCCATAATTAAAAGAGATCTCAAGAGTCCCTATTTCACAAATCAGAAGACTACGGTTCTAACAAGGCAATCACAGTGACTCATTTAAGGTCCCAAGCTAGAGGCTCTCATCCCCTGGCTGTCCTTCCAGAGCTCATCCTTCCATATTACATTCTACATCTTATCAGTATGGCTTTTGGCATTACTGAAAGTACATCTCCATTTCTCCATAAAATAAACCAACTGCACATTTTTAAGGCTCGCACAATTAACAAATCTGTAAGTTCCATGCATGTCCTCAGGTAGACCTATAGGTCTACAAAATTAAGTGCACACTTAGCTGATATAATTAGTAAGATGACATTTAGTTTAAAAAGTTTTCAAGTAATACATTTGAAAATTTTACCCTCTAAAAAAAAAAAGGAAGAAAATTAACCTCTGAGCCTCACTGTGATATTTGATAAACCAAAACAAATTAGATCAAATAGAAATTAAGCCAACCTGATATGCTTTCTGCTACATTTCTTACAGTCTATGACATTTACAAATGTTCACATTTTGTGTTAAAAAGGGAACCACTGAGGGGCACTTGGGTGGCTCAGTCAATTAAGTGTCGGACTCTTGATTTCGGCTCAGGTCATGATCTTGTGGTTCATTAGATCGAGCCCTGCATCAGGCTCCACACTGACAGCACAGAGCCTGCTTGGGCTTCCCTCTTTCCCTCTCTGCCCCCAAAATAAATAAACATTAAAAAAAAAAAAACTCTTTAAAAGGGAACCACGGATTTCTTATAAAATCTAACTTTTCTGCAATGATACAATAAAAATAACCACCTACTTAGACCATCCACAATCATTCTGATTTTTTCTTTTCCATAAAGAATGTGTACCTGACCAAATCACAGGCTGACATGCAGGCTCCCATGCCAGGCACTCTAATTACATCATTTCACCAGGAAGTTCATTCAACTTACAAAGTAACAGAAGATTCATCACATAAAAATAATTCGGCTGCCCACCAGCAGAGCTCTATATATAAAGACTAATTTTTGTAATAGTGGCAAATTGATTTAAAGTTCAAGCTTCCTACTTAAACGTCAGTTTTCCTCTCCTGCATAACAGAAGTTTTGAAGGCACTGTCACCACTTTAATTGTCACCAGGCTTGTGGTACGCCTAGCATCGCAGCTATTCTCAAGAACCAACCATCACCATAATACTAAGATTCAGAGCACCACTTCAGAAACCAGGGTGAGTGGGTAATGGACCCTAGGAGGAAAATGGGACATAGTCTCGGAGATTTAGGGAAACAAAAAAGTAACGCAACTTGCTGAAGTGTGAAGGAAAAGAATCATTTTTTATGCTTAAACATAGACATCTGGTTTATTAGAAGCATAACATGGATGAATTTTTATATTTTACAAATCATGAAGACTTGCAAGCAAAAAGAATTCTCAAGAATGCAAATTGTTCTTTGTATTGTCCCTCCACCTGGCAAACTAACTGGGATGATGGGCACAAAGCTAGGAAGGAACCACTCACCATAAAATACAAAGGATCTAATAAGGTACCCTGATAGCATGTTGGTACCTCTGACATCCTGGAGCATTCACTGTGAAGTGAAGCATTGCCCTTGGAATTAAGCTAAAGCTCCTAATGCAAGGTAGCTCCACCCCCTGCTTCCTGCCCCCTCTCCTGCCATCTGTCGTGGTGGAAGAAGACCACCCTTCAGATCCAGGGTACCCAGGAGGCATGGAGGAGAGACAGGTCCCTAGACACTGGAACAAGAATAGCACAAGCCCAGCACTTAGGGAAAACGGGATTAGGAGCTGAGCACCAAGGGGTGGCTATCTATAGGCATCCCTTCAGGGTTTGCTTAGAAACGCAGATCTGGCCTTGAAGTCTGCAGTGCAGAAACTTCTGCCCCAGGAAAAGATGCGTCTGGACCAACCCGCCCGCCAGAACTATCTGCTCAGGGGTTGTGCCCTCCACTCACGAATTGGGGACGGGACAGAAAATGGGTAGCGTTTTGCTCAGTAGACTCTGCCTCTCTAACTTACAAATTCCTAAAAAGGTGATTTCCGGCCACGGAAGATGCGAGCGACTTTGGGGGAGCGTTCTGGAAGGCTGCGGTCTAGGCGGCCCGCAGGTGCAGAGGGAACGCTGCCCTCTCGGCGGCTTGCAGGTGCGGACCAGCGAAGTGCACCTGCCCTCCCAGGCGGAACGCATCCGCGCCAAGCGCCGCTCAAGGGTTCCCTGTTCCTCACACTGCCTAGAATTCAGTAAAGGAGGAATAACGTCTCCGGGGGAAACTGGTCTACTTGTATCAGGACTTAGGGTAACCCCCCGTTTCCAAGTTGAAGAGATTTCCTCCCGCGGTTTTTCAGACCTTTCCCGCACTAAAAAGAGCCGCGCGACGCGCCGCAGCCGAACGAATGAAAACAGGGGGGTAGGGTGGCAGAGCAGTGACCCGACCCACGGCCCCGCGAGAGTCACCTGAACCCGGCGGGCCCGGCGGCCGCGCCGACGCCGCCAGGCGGCAAACGCAGCGCCTGGAGGCCGCGCCAGTGCTGTTGCAGTAGCCGGCCGCGTCCCGTCGCCATGGAGACTCCACAGACACGCCAGAGGCGGAGTGGCAGCTGGAGGGAGGAACGCACCGCCCCGCGCCACGCCCACTCGACGCCGGCACGCTCTCCGCCGCGCGTGCGCAGGGACGGTTGGCGGTACGGGCTTTACGCCGGATCCCGGAGCCGTTCTAGAAATTTCTGGGGCCCTGCTTCTTCCCACACCCGATGGCCTGATGGTGAGGACGCTGCGCGGCAAGCGGCCTTTGAGTTTCGGGCACTGGCGTTGGGCACTGCGGCGGCCGGGTCCCTCCCCACCTGCTGGGTCTGGGGAAATTTATGCTTCCTGTTTGGTTTCCTTGGTTAGAAACTCAAACGCAAAGGCTAAGGAACGGCAAGGCCACGGTCAGACTGAGAATTTATCAGTTTACACGGTTCTCTCTAGAGAGTTGCAACAACACCCAGTTTGTAATCGCTAATTTCTTTCTTGGCACTTGTACGAACCGCCCCGCCCACCCCTACCGTCCCAAATAGGAGCAGCGCATGCGCAGGGAACTCTGGGAGGTGGCGAAAAGGCCGGCACTGGCTCTGGCCGCCTTGCACTGTGGGAGTTGTAGTCCTGGCGCCTTTCCCCCTTGCGGTAACTCGGTGAGGAGTGAGCTCTTCGGACTACTATTCCCAGGACTCCCCGAGGTTTCCCAGCTTACTTTGCAAAGGCATGGCGGGTAGAGTGTGGCTGTCAGTATGGAAGGTAATTAAAGTGTTTTAATTCCAGCAAAAAGAGCACCGACGAGAAGAGGAGGTGGACGCAACTTCTTTTGGGAGCTAACGTTTTTGCCGAACACGCCATGCAGAATTAGCGGTGTGAATGTGTAGACCTGAGTACACTCCGGCGGGGTGTGTATTGTGCGGTGAAACTTTGCTGTTCGTAGTTGTCACCTTTCCAAAGCGGAGCGGTTTTCTGTGAACATGATTTGTACCTTTTTACGAGCTGTACAGTGTGCGGAGAAGCTGCGCAGGTCCTCCGGGAAGCGGCTGTTTCTGCCACACTTAGTGCTTAACAAAGCTTGCTTGAAGACTGCGCCCACTTTGAGCTGGGGTCTGCGAGAGCCAAAGAAAACGGTGCGCCCTAAATGTGCCCCTGACGTCACCCAGAAAACCATCTGGACGCAGGGGCAGAGCCCCCCGAGCGCAAAAGAGGACAGCAGCAAGCAGGTGTCTGTGCACAGAGAGACCGGGGAGACCATCATCTCAACGTCACAGAAAGGTAACAGCAATGGTCGGTCTTTCAACTCACGAGCCGAGAGCCAGCAGTGTCTTTTTGCGCGAATTCGGTGCCAAAGCTAGAAGAACAGTTCGCACGAATTAAAGGCTAGAGCCTTCAACACAGTTGAGAATTTGAGAATATAGGTCTACAATTTTCTTCACAGACTTGAACTCAGATTTGCAAGTTGGTTTTGACATAACTTTGTTGAATTATGGCTAAAAATTTTCAGCTTTTATTAGTTTTAGTGTGGAGCTGTAAAACTTAACCATTGTTGGGTGTAAGTAAGTAGATTTCACAGATGTCGTTTCATCTCACTTGAGTGTCCTATTCGCTCCTTCAGACAAACATTAGCTCTTCATGTATGAGGCGCACTTCCTCAATTTCCACGACTGGAAGTTAAAACCGAAGTTTCCTCATCTTAATTGTGTGATACCCAGGTCCGTGCTCTTTAGAAAAGCCATTCACAAGTATTTCCTGAGCTTCCGTTTTCCATGCTTAACACTTGAGTGGATGCTCACGGGTGTGCCAGGAACTCCTCTACACAAATAGGTCAGCACTTAATGAGGAAGAGAATGGATAAAAACAGTGAAAACAGTAATTGTGCCACAAAGAGAGTACCTGGGAGGATATGATACAGAGTAATTGGGTAGAAAAAATAAAGGAGCTACTACTGAGTCATAATCCTAGGGCTTAGCTCACGTAGGTCAACTCAACACTGCCCTTGAATGCCTGCTGTGCCCAGATACTGAGTTAGACTCTTTCTGCTACAGAGTTAAACATGTTCAAAACATCATTTACCAGCAGGTGACATGGGAAGTAATAGGACGTATTTAATAGGAAAGGCGAAATGTAATCCTGCCAGGGAAAGTCAGAGAAGTTTTCACAGATGAGGTAATGAATTTAATTTTTATTTCTTCATTTTACAAGTAATTTGTAGAAAAAATAGGAACCAAAGAGGAAGTAGGAAGGCTGATCGATCGATGTCCTTCAGACGCCCATGATCATACCATGCAAACATGACTACTGTTAATATGTCATTTCGATGCATATACTTTTTAACAACATTAACAGAAAAACTTAACTGAATCCTACCCGTTGTTTTGCAGTCTGCTGAATATGTAAAACAGGTAATCATTCCTTCATAATAGCCTGAACAGGGTTGTGAGGGGTGATTAAAAGTTGAGCATGAAGGAACAGCCCGCATGCAGAGGACAAAGGCATAGAACTGTTCCAGCAGCATGTGTCAGGTCGTCTGGCTCCAGCGACAGTACTGCTTACACTGCAGTTGGGTCCTGCTGCAGAGTCCGGTCCTGATCTGGACCCCGTTCAAAGGTGACAGTCTTCCTGATGACTCAGTGAATGAGTGGGAGCAGCATTCCCAAACGCAGAATGTGCTGCATGTAGAGTCCAAAGGGACCTGTCACACGTTGTGGTAGGACATACGGGATGCAGTGGTTTATTTGGGATGGGGGGTCTCAACATGCCCCACAGAGTGACCCCTAAGACTTTTGTTTGTGTGGTTGGTGAGCCCTGGATCTATTTTTAAAGCTAATCCCCCCACACACACATAGTACATGTGTTTTCAAGCTTCGCAACACATGTCCCCGTATTACTTTTGTCTCTAATAGAATGGCATAGACAGAATGGATAAATATGTTATGCAGAATGTCCAAACAGCATTGTCCAAATGAAACTTTATGCAGTGATGGAAATATTCCAGATGTATGCTGTCTCAGTATGGTGGCCAGCAGCCACACGTGGCTATTCAGCACTTAAAATGTCGTTAGTGTGATTGAAGAACTGAATGTTTATTTAATTTTAAGTTAACTTGATTTTAAAATTAAACTCAAATAGCCATGTGTGGTGTGTAGTTACTGTACAGGACAGCCAAAATCCAGAAGGTCCAGATCCCTTAAAACTACACTATAACAGAGTAAGAGACCTAACAAATCCTAGGCAAGACCGTACATATACATGTTATTACCTGTTTCGTGTTATTGCAGACGGCTACCGCTGCTTCCTCTCAGTAGAGTTGGAAACGAAGGCCTTCTCCAGATCAGTGGCCAAAGCCACGAGTCTGTTAACGTGCTCCTGTAAGGTTACCATATCTGGCATTGCATCTGTATTGGGACGACTACGTGGTTGAATTTCTAGTGGGTCACTGTCCTACTCCAGGTTCTGCCTGATTTTTATAAGGGGCAGACTGGTAAGTTACATGGGAATATGTTGGTGACCACCGCCTTTGTATCTTTGGGTCTTCTTAAGGTAGCACTATGGCTGACGCTCCCCCATGGATGGAATACTGTTTTGGATTTACTGTCTCCGTCTGGGGAGGGGCAGGGGGAGTGCAGTTTCAGAGGCTCCCATTCAGGTTTTCCCATTATGGTAGCTTTCAACCCACCCCCAGAGGAACCAAAGTAGGAATCGTTGTTGTCAGTTACGAGTATATCCGTTCAGTTTACACACTGGAAATAAATGATAACCAAATAAATCTGTGGACCCAGCTCTGAGCCTATTACAAGTCACACTCCATATTACATGGCCACTATGTAAACCTAAAAGAGGCGCCATGTGACTTTGGGTCCAGGGGTGTCACTGTCATCTCAGACTCTGTCCAACAGACCCTGAAATGTTTGGGTGTTCCCCTTCTTCCAGTGTATGCTCACCAAGTTGACGACTGTAGGGCTCTTTGGTGAAGGCCCAGGGAATCCTATGTATGTGGTCAGGTCCCTCCTAGTGGGAGTCTGGGTAAGTTTCAGGTGCTCAGGTCCAGAAACTGAGCCAGTCCTCATGACTTTGCGTTGGGGCATCTGCCTTCAGCTTCCTGGTCACCCATAATTAATTCCTTAGGATTGTGCAGATTGATGTCCTTGTCAGCTGCCCGTCAGTCTTGCCCTTGGGAACACCACGTTGCAGTGGCATCACCAGGTCGGACACCCCTGGCTGCCACCCCACCCTTGCCATTCATTGTGGTGGTGGCACCCACCTGGCTTCTGATGGTTCAAGTGTCACGGTCAACCATCAGGATACCTGTCCCCAGGTCCTCTGACAGGACAGTCGGCTGGTGGGTTTCAGCCTTTATTATACCCATCCTAGCATGCCCGTTCTCTGAGCCTTTTCATCCTTTCCTCCACAATTTGCCATTTCACCTCACTTAGCGTGGACTATCCTCTCTCCATGTTTTCAAGAGCGTAGAACCTAACTGCATCAGCTTCCGGGGTGCTTGCCAAACTTCAGTTTGTGACCACAGGAGAGTGTTCCCGTGTTGATCAACTCTCACTAGTCTGTTCTGTGTCCCTTCATACTGGCCTCAGGACCCCGTCACCTGTGTGCTCTCTTAGCACCTGCCGGTGGGGCCTCCAGCTCCCTCTGGTCGTGGTCCATTCCTCCTTCCTCCCAGTTATGCTGTAACCTGGCCAGAGCACATGTCTTGCTAAATGGAAGCCCCCACCTACTTTTAAAGGAGGAGAAAGAGCTGATGCTTCAAGGCCAAAAGGTTCAGGAGATCCTGAGGACTCAGGATTTTTAAGTGCATCGGCCTAGATGTCCCCACACCAAGCCTCAGCTCCCCTTTCCTCCCACATCAGGACCCGGGACTCGGCATGAAGACCTGTTGGGGTTGAGAATCCAACCTCTCTGCTTCCCTTTATGCCCTGGGCCTTGCAGCTTCTCTGCCCTCTGGGTACAACAGAGGGGCATCGTTTTGCTCCCCAGGAGGACTCTGCCTTTTTGGCACTTCATCTTCATTGGTAATTATTCTCATCTTCTCTCTTCATCCAGTGCATTGGTGGTCCCCCGACCACAGCCATCCAGTCCAAGTTCATAAGATTGTTTGTTCCCAAAACGTGGGGGCAGCTGCAAGCACACCAGCAGCACATGCGGTCCTGTCGGCTGTGCTCTGCCACCAGGGACGGAGGCCTGGATGTGGCCAGCGGCCACTGGTCCAGCTCCAAAGTCCCAATTCAGAGCTACTTTCTGGGACCGCTCCTGGTAGCAGGTGCTGTAGGTGGGATTTGCATACAGGAGGCTTGTTGGGAGTGCTCCAAGAACACATCTGTGAAGGTATGAGAAGCAGGATGACCCAGAGGGACAAGTTGGGTCACACATTTGCCTATTCCCCAGGGAGCCCTGGGACTGGACTGGCACATCACAGTCCTTCCCTCCTCAGGCAATGGGGGCTGCAGCTTTTACTTCAGCACCAGCCAAGCATCGGTGTGAGAACAGCCTTGACCCTGGTGAGAGGGCGCCCTCCAGATGAAGGAATTGCCTAGTGGGGAGCTCGGGTGGGGGAATCCGGAGCCTCAGTCCTGAGGGGAGGATCAGGGTGGCTCACCACAGCACCCACTACAGGAGGGGTAGAGAATCGCAGGAAGGTGGGCAAGGAGCAGCTTGTGTTGAAGACGACTGTGAAATGATGCTGAAACAGACTTGGAAAATGTGTAGACTGTGGATAATAGCTTTGCACACGGTAGACCCACAACAGATGTTTGTGGCTGCATCAATAGAGAAGATGGCCTTCCAGGTGCCCTGAGCAAGACTGGTGTAAGTGTTGGATGGGCAGTCAGGATTCAGGTGTTGGGGCCAGAGGCCTGATCTGGGAACAGGGACTAATACGACAACTTACAGCATAGCCATTAGTATGTCCTCAACTTGGGGCTGGCACACACCTGGCAGTTAATATTTGTTAAGTATCTTTTGTGACCTTAATAAAATGAGAAGTTCTCACTGTCAGCCTCTCTACGCCCGAGGACATGGACTGTGGGCTGACAGCGATTGTGGGGATCAAGCCATGACTTAGGTTTGGGCCGATGCAGTCTTTTTATTTTTTGAATCCCCTCTTTGTGGTTAGGAACCTGTACTGGAGGAGTTGAGGATTACTCTTTGCTAGAGTGCTCTTAAATAAGTTTCATTTTGTGGAAGTAATAGAAGCTCAGTGTACAGAAGAACGTGGAGAAAACAATAGCAACAACCACTGTTAACATTTTGTTTTTCTGAAAAGTCTGTAAATTTATATTCCAGAAATCTGTGTTCTTACTGCGGCCAGTAAATTAACCTATAGATAGAACATCGGGCCGTGAGTCACGTTTTCAGCACCAGTGAAGAAGGTGCATTTGTGACTGTGATGGTAAAACAGCTCAAACGTGTAGATCCTTCCATCAGCGCATGCAAATACGTGCACGTGTGTGCCGCGTCCCATGGGGACACCTTGGATTCGTTTCGCTCTCGGAGCTTCCGTTTAGTCCACACACTCATCTTTATCAGCGTTGAAAACACAAAGTGCAGTATCTGTGCAGATTCCCCATTTTCTAAGTCCTTTGATTCACAAATCTGTGTGGCCGGGCCAGTTCCTGTTGCAAATCCCGTCCTGTGTTTAACGTGCGCGGCCAGGGGAGGAGGTGGCCCGCCCACTGGGCGGGAACGTGGCCGTGAAGAGCCAAGACCAAGTTTGAGCCCTTGGACCGCGGCCCACAAAGCGGACACTTGCCTTGGTCTGCGAACAGCGCAACGTGTCCAGGGCTGCCTAACCTGTTCCAGCCGAGGGCCTGGATCACTTGGGAAAGTGTTTTCATCCCGGAAAGTAAGGAGGTATTAAATTTTATAATGCAACAAATGCAATAAAAGTACGGATTCCTGGACCCAGAATTCTGCCGAGGTTCTTTTGAAAACTTTGCTCAGGTGGTTCGGCTTCCCAGAACACAGGCAGGGGTCCCGCGTGTCGGCTCATCCCCCGAAAGCGCTGGAGCAGGAGCTCGCAGGGCGCATGCGTAACTGGGCGGTGCTTTCTCGTTACAGTGAAGGAAGCTGGGAGAGATTTTACCTACCTGGTGGTGGTTCTTATTGGAATCGGCATCACAGGTCAGACACAGCAAGTAGAACACTCCCAAAATCGTTATGACTCCTCCTTCGTCTTGCTCTTGCTTTGCCTGATCTCCTTTCTCTACAATTTTCAGGTGGCCTGTTTTACACAATTTTCAGAGAACTGTTTTCTTCGTCCAGTCCAAATAAGATCTATGGGAAAGCCTTAGAAAAATGCAGATCGCATCCAGAGGTGAGTCCTCGGGATGGAGTTACACATGCCGTGAGGATCCTGAGAAAACGTCGGTCGGTGGAAGCGGGCGGAACCCACTTTGGTTCTGAGGCTAGTGGTGGTTGTGTGATAACAAAGGCATAATGGTTGGATTGTGATTGTTTTTAGCTCTCTGTTCCATACTGGACATGCTTCAAGACCCCCGACGCCCAAAGGCCTGTAGGGGAATTTCATCCTAATTATGCAAGAGAGGCACTTCTCTAGTTGCTGTAGACATTAAGTGCTTAGACCTTTAAACTCATGTGACGTTTCTAGTCTTTTAAAAAGCCTGATTCACGACCTCCTGATCCTAAGAATTATTGACCCTTGGGCACATTAGACACCAGGCACTAGGCTCAGCGCATCTTTCTTGGATCTCACAAAAACCATGTGTGTTAGATAGTATTCTGCTGTTTGCAGAAGGGGAGACCCACACTTCGGAGATCAGGTAGCCCCACTGAGATCGCTGAGCGGGAAGTGGGCTGGTCAGGACCTGAGCCCAAGTTTATCTGACTCCAAAGCCTGTGCACTTAAGCACAGCCTGTAAAGCGTTCCTGGAGACGGCCGACATGTGGAAAAGTTGCCTCGATTCTGTTACGGGTCCTGTCCAGAAAGAGGGCTTTCTGTGATGTGATGCTTTCCAGTCACAGATAGAAAGCCTGTGAAGTGCCCGATTTCCTACCCCCCTGGACGGAAACTTCAGCATTGAAAAATACTGCTCGCTGAAATCTTAGTCCTCGTCCTGGGAAGGAAGATGGCAGATGGCACCATAACCACCGGGGCGGTTTTGTGCACAGACCCGGGAGTGATACCCGAGAGAGACCACGCACTACCCAGGGAGGGGACACATGTGAAGCCACCCTGACCGGTTTCCCTGGGGCCCCCACTCCGCTCGCTCCACCGGTTTTCCAGTCCTGTCAGGGAGAAGACCTCAGGCTAACGGTCTCCGGCATCTTTCTCTTAAATCTGTGGATTTCTTGTAGTTGGACTCTGGGCCTGTGAGAACGGTGGAGGAGGAGGCAGGGAGACCCAGCGCTGAGTAAGTGGAAAAGCAGCAGGGAGTACAGAAGGTTCCAGTTCTAGTTCTTTTTCTGGAAAGGCTCCAAAGTATTTGCACCTTAAATTCAGGAAAAACTACGTTTCCATGTGACTGTGAGTTTTCCCTTCGGAATCACTTTCATGCCTCTGGGTCTGGTTTGTTGTAAACAGATCGTTGTTAGGGTTTCCCCTGCTCTCCTCAAGTGAGGAGGCAGCTACCATTTCATAAACACCAGAATCCTTTGGATTTTTCTCAGAACAGCTGTTCACGTAGGCCTTTGTCAAAAGCAAAGTGGTGAAGCGAACGTCCACGTAGCTGCCGAAACCTGTACTTGTTTTCTTTCACTGTGTTTAGTGACTCAAGAAATGTTTTGTTCTTGTAGCTTTTAGTATTAGACCCCGTTAGATAAATTTCACTAAAAACGTCCAACCATTTGAACACTTCGTGGTGTTTGGATTTTCTGCAGGAAGAAAGAACAATGTGGCTTCGGCCTCCACTGCTCTGCAACTACAGGTCACACGGTGAAGTCCCGTTTCCCTCTCTTTGTGGGAGGGTTTTGCGTAATCTCATTTTTTCCCGTGTTCTCGTTGGAGTTATCATTTTGAAAGGGTCGCAGGTTTAATGATTTTTTTTTTCGCAAAACTGACTTGATTTGTCAAAAACTGTTTCCCTGTGAAGCTTACAAGAAGGCACCCTTACAGAGCCGGTGTGTCCCACAGGTGATCAGTGTCTTTGGTGAGCCGGTGAAGGGCTACGGGGAGGCAACCCGCCGCGGGCGAAGGCAGCACGTCAGGTACCGCCGGTCGCCCGTATGGGCAGAGCTCGGGTGAGTTCCAGATGCAGGCCATTCAGGCCGCGCTCTTTCATTTTCCCGGCAGTTTCATTGAGTACGTCAAGGATGGGCTGAAACACATGCGTGTGAAGTTCTACATCCAGGGCTCCGAGCCTGGGAAGCAAGGAACAGTGCATCTCGAAGTGAAAGAGGTGTGGGGACCACGGCGGGGACTGTGTGGGGACTCAGGGCTCGGATGCAGCAGGACGTAGGCGCCGGGGAGAGAAGTAACACCTGGAAATATGTTTGTTTTTCAGAACCCAGAAAGTGGCGAATATGAATTTCGATACATATTTGTTGAACTCGAGTCCTTCCCTGGAAGAACTATTGTCATCGAAGACAATCGATCCTGAGGGCATCGCGGGACTCAGGCACGCGCGGCTTCCGGGGGGGGGGGCGATGTGGAACCCCGCACACCCGCAGGCTGGTCTCCCCACTCTCCTCCCGAGTCTGCAGAGTAAGACAGGAAAGAACACACGGCTCATAAAAGTGAGTGTAAGGGTAGTAATTGCATTTAGACACACTGAAGTGGCGATTTTCCTGTAGACGGCAAATCATGAAATGGAATGTATTTTACATTCTCTCTGAATCGATCGTGGACAGTGTTTCTGCTCTAGTGAACATCATCTTTCACGATAAGAGATTTTTGTTATTAAACGCTTTATACCATGTAAATGAGGAAAACGAGTTCAGTATTTTATGCTTTTATGTTGTGTAACTATATAAAATCTGTGAAAAGTAACAAAAAGATGTCAGAAGTAGCTTCCTTCCATATACTTTGGAATCTTGAACACGTGAAAGCATTTGAGGACTGAAGGCAGTTCAGCTCACAGATGCACGAGGTACCCTCTCCAGGATTGCTGTGGAAAGGCTGCACACGCGGCATGGCTTGTAGTAACCTAGTATATGCTGTGCTTCCTCAGCGAGCTGGAACACGGTGTATGCAGTGGGAGGAGCCCACGCCCGCAGACCTGGGGGACTGGCCCTCACCAGGTGCGTGGGCCTGTACAGATGGCACAGCCACGTCAGATCCCACCGTCCTGGCTGGTAGGACGACCGAAGGAGAGGCAGGTGCAGGCACCCGACCACAGATGGCATCATGGAGTGTCCCCACGCCCTTCAGAACATGCACACCTCTTAAATGCCTGAGGAGCGTGGAGACCAATGAGCAAGCGTGTGTGGAATGCCTTTCTGGGTGATGACGGTTCTGTTTTTTCTGCAGTATATATACGGGCGATCTGGAGACCTACTTAGGGGGTAGGAGGGCAGGACTTTGCCAGCAAGTGGGTGAAGAGGGCGTTGTCCAGAGTAGCCCTCCGGTCTGCCTGGAGTGAGCACGGGAAGAATTCGGGGAGGGGGTGCACGATAGGAAGTTCCACATCGAGCTTGATGAGCACCTGAGGCAGCCAGGTGGCAGGTCTGGAAGCAATGGAACATTTAGGTCTGATGCTCAGGACACTGTCCCACCTACAGAAGGAACTCGAAAGCCCCGAGGGAGGAAGCAGCTGAGGCCGATGGGGTGAGGGGGCTGTGTAGGGGGGCATGCGGGGGCAAGGGGAGGGCGCACCACCCCACACCCCTGGTTCCCTAGAATTCTTGACAGACACTGCCGAAAGGATTTCTGTTTCTGCTTGGAATTTTGAACTTGTTTCATCCTATTTTTCTTGCACTGTTAAAGATGAAAGAAATCTGGGGACCTAGAAAAGGAAGCCAGCGAGGAAACTGTGAAGTGCAGGGAAGAAAAGGGACAAGGATAGAGCAAGGTCCCTGGGGCTGGATTCAGAGCAGAAAAGGAGGGAGGCAGGACGGCAGCCCAGGCAGGGAAGTGTGTGTGGGGGGGAAATGTCGGAGTGTCCCCAGCTGGTCAGCCCAAGTCTGCCAGCAGTTGTCAAAATGCTCAGAGTGGGGTAGGGGGTGAAGGTCTGGAATAGCACCCGGAGGACAGGAGAGGGGACTGGGCAGGGGGTGGTGGCCAAGGTGAGACCAGACCCAGAAAGTGTGTAAGATGGTCCCCTGCACACACGTGCGATCCGCCAGCTTGGGAACGGACAAGGCCGAGAGCTGGATGCACTAGTATGAGGCCGCTGGGCCACCCGACGAGTGTGAGCCTCACAGGCCATCAGGGAAGCCTTGTCCGCCCAGATGGCAGTTCTCACCGGAAAGCCGCAGTGAGTGACTTCGTGTGGCTTCCGTGCAGCCACGGACCCAGATGGACCACACATGTGGAAGCCGGTCCTCCACCAGGAAGGATCCGTGTTCATCCAACAGCTCTGGGGCGCCTGGTACCCAGGTGGGAAGACGGAGTGGGATCTCTGCCTCACACCACACAGGCATCCGATTGGGTAGGTTAACACCTTGCAACTTAGATGGTCCTTGTGACATTTTTGGACAGGATTTCGCAAGACACAGAATTAGAAACCATGATGGAAAAGGGTGATTTTAAGATGAAGAACTTAGAAAAAAAGCCACTAATGAGAAAACGTTCTGGCACACATAGCAAAGAAAGCATTACTTTCCAGAACATACTAAGATCTGCCAGCCAGCCAGCGAGCAAGCGAAAGGCAGCAAGCGAGTGCCAAAGCGGGCAGAAGCCCAGGAAGGTTCTCAGCACACAGGAGAACACATCAAGCTAATGAAATTCTGAGAATATTCCGGCCTCGCTGAAGAACGTGCAGTGTGGATTACTGGTTTCCATCTGCCAGATCGGTGAAAGAAGGTGAATGGAGCCAGGGAGCTCTTCTCCGCCGCTGGGACAGCATCCAACAGCACTTGCTGGGCAGCCTGTGGGCCTTTGGAGGCAATTAGGCCGTGAGGGTGGGTCCCCAGGAATAGGATTAGACCCCTCTTATAAGAGACCCCAGACAGCTTCCTAGACCCGTCCACCGTCCACCACGTGAGGACAGAGAGAAGTCTGCCCCTCCCTGGGCCCCACAGGCCCCCTGGTCCCGCACCTCCAGCCTGCAGGAAGGTGAGCAGTAAACCTGTCTGTCTGTGGCCTTTTGTTAGAGCAGCCCGGACGGACTGACAACTCGGCACCGTGTGAGCACAGGTCGCAGTGCCGTCCGAAGCGGAGACGATGAGGAAAAGGAACCAATGCCAGCCACATACATCAGCACGCTGAAATCTCACAAATACTTTGTGCAAAGAAGGTGAGTTGCAAGGTAACACATGCTTGTGACACCATGTTTAGGAAGCCCAGAAACACACAAAAGTGAATAAAATACTGCTTGGAGATGCGTACCTCTGCGACAGACTCCGTGAAGGAGTGCAGGGGAAGACCAGCCCACTTCTGGGGAAATGGTACCTTGGGCAGGAGGGGAGCTACGTGGGCTTGGTCGCGGACACGATCTCAGGCCGGGGACGGGGACAGGGCTGGCCGCCTGCCACCACACGTGGGCAAATTTATGCGGAAGTCAGCGAAGCTTAATTAAGTGCAGGGTCCCTCACTGCCACAGACCCCAAAGCCCAGTGCTGCACTGGGTATTATCCCCTTTCTTACAGAAAACTCCGAAAACTGCCAAGGACTTGGGGCCCTCAGGGTTCAGACTCACCCCTATCTGAAATGATGTGTCCGGCGTTTCAGGATGGAAACGTGAGAGCACTTCCCCCACCAGGCTCGTGTTCCAGGCCGAAGTGGGTCCTTCAGCCTTGTCTCAGATTTGACTTCCCCTGTTACACCGAATGCTGGGGTCTCTCCAGACTCCCTGTGCTAACGGATACACCCAAGCCCGTAATACCTTTGTATTTGTTTCCTTCACTTATTTTCTCCGTATCCTAAGCTGTATCTGATTTTACAATTTTGGCTACACATCTGTTTTTCCTCCTTAGTGTTTAATCCATCCCTACCCCCTGCCCATGGTAGGTGCTCCGAGGGGCTGTCAGCATCCTCTCCTAAGTCACTGTCTCTGCCCATCTCCCCTCCTCGCTGCTCAAGCAGTGAGGCTTTCTAAAACCGGATCTGATTGCACTCTGGCCCTGCCCACACCCTTCAGGGACCCTCAGCTGTGGATCAGGCTGAGTCTCCTTTGCAAAGCCCTCATGATGAAATCTGGCCCCCGTGCTGTGCCCGTGTCTCCCCAGCTCCCTACATGGGTTCCCCCGCCCCCAGCGTGGGTCCAGCCACCCTGTTCAGGCCCCCCTCCACGGGCTCACTTCTTTATATCCTCATTTCAAACACGTCACTGATGGGTTCTTTTAAGACTTGTTTGTATTTTGCTGGTAAACATTGTCGGCTACTTGGAATTTTCTTAACACTGGGCCACGTGCACATTCCTCTCTTACCAAAGCAGTTACGGAGGCTACACTTTAACTGGGTAAGATATCTCCTTCCCTCAGTAGCGTTTTCAGACACCATCTACAGAATTCCATAAAGTTCCACACAAACCTTGGGGACACAATCCATATTTTATGTCCGCCCCTTAGCAGTGCCAAAAAAGCCAAACCCCCCAGATTCGCAGGCCGTATGTTTGCGTAGCCGAAAGTACCCCTTACCTGCATGATCTCACTGGGGCCGCACAGCCACGTGGGCTGACCAGGAGCTCCCATTTAACTGATGGGCGGTGTGGGGCCTCATTAGTCCCAGGAACCAGAAACAGGAATTCTCACTCAGGCATTCAGTCTTTTAGGGCCTCCTGGGTGCACCTGTGTGGCGCAAGGGGGAGGGGCTGCTACCCACGAGGGGTATGGAAGCCACGTCCTGTGATTCCCACCGGGTCCACCTCCCAGCGCTCGCCATAGCACAGACGCGACAGAGACTAGATGCCAAAAAACAGGAGTCGGTGGCAGACTGAGGGAGAACCACTAAGGAAATAACGCTTTCCTTCCCGCTCGAGGTGATCACCGTGAAACCGGTCAACCCTGGGCCCCTCGAGTGTGAGACGTCATGACAAAGCCTCGGCGGCAGGGGCCTGAAGCCCGGGGCCGCCGTGCTCCCTCCCACGGACACCCAGGGCGGCTGAGTCCTCAACACCACACGTTCAAGGCTGAACCGAGCAACCCAAGATCCTTAACTTAATCACATCTTTTGCCTTACAAGATGATATGCACTTGAGATCCGAACGCGGACATAGCTTTTGGGACCCACCATTCTGGGGGCAACCGAAAGCGTCGGCTAAAGCCATCTGCTTTGTGTGACCTCACAGCCAGGGAAGTGAACCCTGGGTGTTTATTACTTCACGTTGCCTTTCGTGCGTCTTCACCTCGCTACAGCCTTGTTTGCTCCTCTCTCAAATTAGGGCAATGCTCCTACCTACGGTTTTTGTAGGGATTCTGTGAGGCGGTGTAGAAGGTGTTTCAACAATATTGCAGCTACCGGTGAAAGAGCAGACCTAGGCCGGCTGACTAGTGACTATGACCCCGACATGGCCGCAGAAAGAAGTTCCTGCTCAAACCTCAGAACACGCCTCCTCCCCTTAAGTAACTTACGGATTGATGCATTCTCCCGAAGTCTGAGGTGGGAGGAAGGGGAGTGTGAGAGGCGTGGAAAGTGTGAGTAGAAGAGGGAGGGCTTCTCTCAGGTAGGGGCCAGAGGCAGGAGCCCTCAACCCTGCCCAGGCTTAGAATGACCTGGGAGCATTTTACCCCTCCCCAAACCAATTAATCAGAGTCTCTGGGGGTGGTGTTTGGTGCTAGGTATTCATAGAGCACACCAAGGCTCACAGTTCATAGGTGACCAGCGAGAAACGTTCTGTATACACTGAGGCCAAGCATGTTAGAGATCCTCAGACACAGTGGTTCTTAAAGTTCAGGTGCATCAGAATCTCCTGGAAGACTTGTTCAAACACAGATCACTGAGCCCCACCCCTAGAGTTTCTGATTTAGTAGGTCTGTGACCACCAGGCCCAACATTTGCATTTTTAACAAGATCCAGGTGACGCTGATAATTGTTGATCTGGGACCACACCTTGGCAGCCATTGTTCTATCCTTCCCCAGCCAATCGGCTGAGGCCACGACCCTTCTCCAGCCAATCGGCTGAGGCCACGACCCTTCTCCAGCCAATCAGCTGAGGCCACGACGACCCTTCCCCAGCCAATCAGCTTAAGGCCATGATCCCTATAAAACCTTTGTGCTTTTGAAACTCTCTCTCCCCGGCATCTCACCGCTGCGTGGGTGCAGGTAGGGGATTGGAGCTGAGCTAGCTCAAATAAAGGCTCTTTTGCTTTTGCATCAGACTCGGCTCCCTGGTGGTCTTTGGGGATCACGAATTCTGGGCATAACACGGGTGTGCCTCCGGTCTTCCCTTCAGACTGCAGTTAAAGAAGGCACTGTTTCTGTTTTTGGATGTCCAGTTCTTGGACTGTTTGGAAAGAATAGGTTCTCGAAAAATGTTTGTTAAATCCAAGCCTCAGAAACATGTAGTTCTAATGCATAGGCAGCACATCACTTAGAAGGTGACTGAAAAAGCTGCAGAATTTCTGGTATGCCAACGATAAGAAACAGAATCTGCGGGTGTAGCCCCCTGGTGTCCCAAAGCAGCCCTGCATCAGTGAAACAAATTAACAACTGAAATAACATTTACCTAGATGCCTCTGGAAGGTTGACATACCTCCAGGAGCAGGGTCGGCAGAAGGAAAACACACCGCTCTTCAGGGTTGTGCACACACACACACATGTGGCAGCAAAAAATGGTTTATGGAGCAACCAACTGGCAAGACCACGTCGTAACATGACAACAAAAATGCAAAGAAAAGCAAGTAACATTCTTATTAAATAGTTACTAGAATCACAGTAGGTGGCCGCATGCGCATCTATTGATTTGACTGGAGACAGCGCCGTTCTTTTAGGCAAGAGTACTTTCACGATAAAACATTTCTTTGGCTGCAAACGCTGTAACCATTTACTTGGAAACTCCCGCGTGTGCGGCTCCGAACAAACACTTGCCTTCATCAGTTGCGGTGGATAGTGTGCGGGTGTCCACTGACCATCCAGGGCGGCTTCCTGACCCCACCTGGGGTTTCCCCGTGTGCCATTTATGCTGCCCTGCCAGCTCTCAGTCATTTATGTGTAGCTGCTAGGGAAGGTTCTGTCTTTGCTGAGGCCCCGTGTCCTTTTCCATCAATATCCTGTGTCCGGATTCCCCACCCAACCTAGAAAAATATTAGCACTTCTCTGGTTGGTAATCAGAATACCAAGATCTTTGATAAACTTTCCTCTCCCCTTATTCCCAGAATCTGTGGTGAGCTTTTATAAAAAAAAAAAAAAAAAAAAAAAAAAAAAACAGGTAAAAGAAATGCAAATAACTCATACACTGTTTAACATGTATTGATTTTATTTAATACTTTGAGATCTGAGGGATTAAAAAATAAAAAAGCCAAAAAGGCCACATTCATCAACTAGAGAACCCAGACTTCCTTCCTCGCCCTGGGCATCCCTCCCTGCCTCGACTACACACTGTTATTTGGCGTGTGTTGTGGCATCGAGTCGCGGGAGGGGCCGCACGATGAGTGAAGAGAAGGATCAGAATCATTTTTGTCAATAATGATGCTCTAGTCCCAAGAGGGGTCTCATGGATGAGAACTCACTGTTTGTGTTCACTTACTATTCCCGTGACATGAGACTGCGGCCGTGGAATGTTCATGTATTTAGGCAAAATTGTCAGTCTCGTTTTGGAGAGGAGGAAATACTACCAACAAGTAAATGCTGAGTGAGGCGCAGGGCTTTCTGTCTATAGAGGAGACTCTCAAAGAATATATTGATTTCTCCATGAACCAAGCAGGACTCTTGTCTTCGGCACAGATGATGAAAATCAACTGTTTCTCCTGGAAGCTGCTGGCTGCTGTTGTAACGGACCGCCAGTCCGTTAGCCACAGTGCAGATAAAAATGATAAGCTTATTAAGCTACAGGTCACAGTCATTGATATAAATTGAGATTTAGCCTATAGATACATGAAATGGACTGGATACGTAAAAACAATGTATGTCATTTCCGTTTCAAATAATATACAGACAGTAATAGGCTCATTGTTCATTTCGAAGCATTATAAAAATGTTCATTTCTGTCCTTATCAAATGCAATTACATCATTATTTGTGTATTAATATTGACTTTATTTCTGATTTTCTTAATCCAGGAATGCCAGTGCGTCGGCCAAGGACTTGTGCAGAAGCTTCTCGTTAATTGTTCCACCTGGAGGCTGTGTGGAGGGTTAGAGGATGTGGCCTAGGGAGCCAGTGCAGTGTGGCTTGATTGCATCCATCTTTGAAGTGTTCTTGATGTGGTTCCTGTGGCCGCAAGCCTGAGGCCACCTCTCCAGTGACCGTGGGCATGCCTCCTGTGCAAAGGGCACCTGCAGACTTCTTGAGTCTCGACGAGGGATTCGGGATCCCAGCGTGTGGGGAGCTCTGAACAGTAGTTAAACAGGAGCCAAATACCTCAGTATCCAGGTTGACTCCAAACGGATCTCCCGCCCCAGGGAAATAGCAGGATGTGATCGCTCCCGTTTAAAATCCATCAAGCCCCAGTTCGTCCATTTTCCCCCCTGTGTGTCCCCTTCTCTCCATCACTACCTGACTCTCCATCTCTTCTCTCTCATCTCCTACTTCCTCCTCTCCTTCCTCTGCCTCCTCGTCTTTTCCCTAGTCGCTCCCAAACAGACTATGAAAAAGACTTGTGTCTACCCACATGCCCTCTTGACACACGTTTCTGTTCCTTCTTGTTGACTTAAACCAGGCAAGATCAATCTAGTGGGTCTCACCGGATCGGGAGAGGTGAGGACGCATCTGGCCGGTTGGAAGAAGCACAGAACTAGAACGGAGCCACTTCATGAAGTCAGCTGAGGGGTCCAGAGCATCCCATCGATCCTTGAAGGCTAACACCACGACCCCATCCCACTTGCAGACCAGCTCCTCAAATGTTTATTTTCTGTTTGCAGTGAGGAGATCCAGGGACTCGTCTACTTCTCTTAAAGAGAAGCAATGCAGCTTTGCCATCAAGTATTTCAGGGGAGGGTGGGCTTGAGGAAGGCTTCATGTTCCCATAGGCGGGACCAGGGGATGGAAAGAACAGACAAGGGCTTTGCACCGTCAGTGGGCTGGACCACAAGGCCCATGGAGGGAAGCAGCTGAAGGTGGGCGCAGGGATGTTTTCCTGGTCTCGAGAGAGGGTCACAGTCTGCACAAAGGAATGTCCAGCGGCACCCAGCTCATCTTCAGTCACTGCCTTGTCTCATCCCTTCCAAGGCCACCTCTCTGCCCATCTCCTCCCTCCTTCCTACCCTTTCCTTCCACGGCCTTAATCTTCCTGTTCTCTCTGCACCTGGCCCTCCTTCTGGCCTCGGGCTGTCCTGTCCTTTCTCCCCTCAGCCTTGTGGTCCCAAGTCTGCTCTCCCAGGTGCAACCCCCACCCCCATTGTCCCGCCCACCTCACCCCTACCTGGAAACCTGCAGCCCCTACTTGCATTCCCTCAGAAGCCTCCCACTCAGCCCATAAAGGCCTGGGGGTGGAGCACGGGAAAAAGGCGGGAACGAACGCTGCCGATGAGGCAAAGTATCTGCTCCTTGGCTATGGAGACTGGATGTCCTTCTCCAAGTAAAGGGTAGCCATTGAAAGTTTTTAAGAAAGAGACTTGTGTTGAAGAAGATTATTCTGGCAGCAAAGTAAAGACTGGAATAAAGAGGGAAGACATGAAAAGGAGGGAGGCCCTTGCTCAGACACAATACAAGAGTCATGAGAGGCGATAGAAATGGGGAAACCAAGGCAGAAAGAGACCGGGGAGATATTAGGAAGTAGCATTTATAAGGATTGGAAACATACACAGAGATTAGCCAAAGCTGGTCCTATGGTAATATTCCTCAAAATTAGCTCTGTGGATTTTTATTAGATTTTCTACTTTATTTTAAAAAAGAGTTTTATGGTCAAGTAATTTTGAAAAATGCTGAATATATTTTAATTTTTAAACATAAGGTTACAATGACTTCTTGACTGCAGGACTTCTAAGGGCATTTATGTGGAAACTTATACTGGTCAGCATCTAAGGGAAAGTTAGAATGAAGACTGACAAATTTATTTGATGATAGAACCTCCCCCGACAGACACACATCCACAATATATACATGTTTACACTTCAAGGGACAGTCATAGAACACAGCCTGGAAAGTGTAACCTTAAAGTGTCTAATCTTATATTTGACGAGGAGGAGGATTCAAGGTGGATACAAAAGTTGTAACACAGAAGCGATAAAAGGTTTGGGGAGTAAAATTATAAGTTCAGTTTGGGAAATTGAAATGCCACCAATACACAGATGTCTAGCACTCAGCTGCAAATTCAGACCTCGGAAGGAAGGTTGGGGATAGAAACACAGCATTGGTACTCATCAGCATAGAGAAGGTTCTTTAAAGATGGAAAATTAAGGGGCGCCTGTGTGGCTCAGTTAAGCAACTGGCTTCGGCTCAGGTCAAGATCTCCTGGTTCGTGAATTTGAGCCCTGCATCAGGCTCTGTGCTGTCAGCACAGAGCCCCCTTCAGATCTTCTGTCCCTCCTCTCTCTGCCCCTCCCCTGCTTGCACTCTCTCTCTGTCTCTGTCAAAAAACAAAGAAACTTAAAAAAAAAAAAAAAAAAAGATGGGAAAGTAAAGACCCAGAGGGAAAGGAGAGACCAAAAAGGGGAAGGAATAAAAATACCTGAAGACACAATGGCCAAAAACAATTCTGAATGTAGTGAAAAGCATGAGCCCACAAATCCAAGAGGCTCAGGGAGAGAGAAAGACCGAGAAAACCACATGGGGTATGTCGGGTTCGAATCAATGGAAACCAAGTAAAGGGAACCGTTTAAAATAAAATAGGCAGAGAAAAGAAGACACATTACGTGAGGGGAACAAACAAAGCTAATGTGTGCTAACAGAAGTCATGGCAGTCTTTACTTCTGTGGGCTGGGAGAAACGACTGGAAAGGGGATTCAGAACATTCTGGGATGGAGGGAATAGGGTAATGATTGCACAGACACATGCAACTGAAGAATTCTTACCTCTATGGGTTCCATATGCAAATAACACTTCCATTTAAACAGAAAGGGGCAGGCAGAGGGAGAGAGGGCAGAAAAAAGGGGGTAAGCAACCTGGCCAGAGGGGGGAAGACCCAGGCTGCAGGGATAGGGTGAAAGCCCCAACAGGAACCCGCAGCTCTTAATGACAACTGTATACATTTAGCGTCCCCGCAGCGAGAGGCTCACACCTTCCTGCACATCGTGTCATGGCGGGGGGGTGGGGAGGGGGTGGCAGGGCTCAGGTCCACGTCAGGCCCCCCGAATCAGCATCCGAGGTGTGGCCTGGGCATCCCTGCTTTTAAACCCTCCAGGTGATTCGGTGTATAACAGGTGACGAGAATCTCTGAGTCTGACCAAGGACTCCGGTGGTACCTCTCAAAATTATCTCATCATCAGAATAGATGGATCTCAGCACAACAGGGTGTCTCCCCCCAGTGGTCCTGGGTGGGGCACGCACGAGTCTCCTACAGCTGCTGAATCGAATGACCACAACGTGGCTTGCCAAAACAGAAATGGAGGCCAGAAATCTGAGATCAAGGCCAAGGCAGGGACACGCCTGTCAGGCTCTACAGGGAAAACCGTACCTTGTCTCTTTCCGCCGCTCGTGGTGGCTGGTGTCCTTGGCTTCTGGCTGCCTCTCTCGGGTCTCTGCCTCCCTTGTCACATGGCCTCGCTCCGTCTGTCTGTCCCCTTCCCTTCTGTGGATTTAGAGCTCCTCTCTATCACCTAGGATGGGCCCATCCTCTTTACATCTGTAAAAGAGTCTTCCCAAATAAAGTCACAATCATGAGGTCCAGATATTAGAACACGGACATCTTTTTTGAGGGGCCACCATTTCATCTGCCACAGGGCTAAGAATCTGTCATTTTTTTTAATTTTTTTAAATATGCATTTACTTTTGAGAGACAGGGACAGAGCACAAGCAGGGGAGGGGCAGAGAGAGAATGGACACGGAATCTGAAGCAGGCTCCAGGCTGTGAGCTGTCAGCACAGAGCCCCACGTGGGGCTCAAACTCACAAACTGTGAGATCACGACCTGGGCCGAAGTCGGACGCTCAACCAACTAAGCCACCCAGGCGCCCCAAGAATCCGTAACTTTGAATGGATTTCCTAATATGGATGAGTCAGAAACAACTGGCCGAGGGAACGCCCACCATTGGCCCTCAGTGCTTTGCAAGCTCACGGATCTTTCAGTTTCCCTGCAGGTTGTGGACTAGCACCTCTTCGAGCATCCACTGGCATCTTCCTCCTGGGGCCAGGGGCCTGGGCAGGGGCTGCGCCAACACACCGTCCGGACGTAGCCCGTGCGTGAGACGTGCAGCACAGGCCGCACCGAGGCAGCTCCCTCTCCGGAACGCAAACGCGCGGGGCTCCCTCCCCCCGGCCACGCTGCTCAGAGGGCCGCCCCCATCTGCTCCCACGACGTCTGCAGTGATTTCAGAAGAACCGCACCAGAAGGTATCTCAGTTTCGCAAGGACACGTAACCTGCCGCAGAGGTCAACTATTTCGCTCTCCCTGATGCGAGCCAAAGAGGTCGACCGTGAATGCAGCTTCCCTTGGGCTCCTGGGGTAGCCCAAGGGAAGCAGCCTGCTGCGGGCCGGGAGAATTTCCAGAACCACTTTTCCTCCAGCCGAGCCTTCCTGTGCCCCAGGCGCTGGAGGAGCCAAGCGGCAGAAAGTGATGGCGTGTAATGAACCGTGTAACTCACAAGTCGCCACAAGAAACGTCGACTTTAATAGAGCGGCGTCTTTTCTCCCCTGAAACCCATCAAACCACAGATGGTATCACTCCACAATCCCGGTGCCGGTACCTTGGCTGATCCCACGTAGGGACCCAGAGTCAGAAGGAACCACAGGGATCCAGCAGCAGATCGGGGCCACGGTCACCCATCTGCTCAAGGTTAACGCCGCGGCGCAATTCTTGAGTCCAGAAGCACAATTCAGGCCTTCGTGCCCCTTAATGCCTTTCACAGATGTTACCATGAAGTCTTCGTGACATGATTGCCAGAGGGAAATCCCACATGCGAGTTGTCTGCTTACCTGTAACGGATTTCAGAAACACCCGTGGCTCTTTATGGAAATTGCGGCATTATGAAGTGATAGCTATAGAAACCAAGAGTATGTCACGGTTCATGGGGGACCAGCCTTCGGCTGTGAGTGTATTTGCAGAACGAGGAGGAAGACTAAATAATTACTGTACGTAAAGGCTTTAGCTTAATTAGATTCTGTTTTCCGGCCAAAATAATTTACATAGCAGAAAGGAAATAAGTCCTTAGCTCTGCAGCATTTTTAATACGCCATTCAAAGTCCTTGTTTGAGATTATATTGAGCAGAACTTTGGAGAAGTACTAAAGCTGTTTTGTATGTCTGTTTTAAAGCCTTGTCATAGGGTTCAACCACATTCCAAAACTTATGGCCTGAAACAGAGGAATGGTTCCTTTCTGCTATGAACTCTTTCCTCACCCACCGCACTCTGAATATAACATTTTCTCTCGTCATTATTCTCTTCTCCCACGACTCTTGTGCATGATTATGATTGAAGTCCTGGCAAACCTGGTTTTCCTGCCCTGTGATTGTCTGCACGTGTGAGAAGACAAGAGCTCCACCCAGGAGCACAAGGAGGGGGGGTCACAGCGTCCGGATCTCACGCCCCACTCGGTGCAAGACGAGGCCAGGAGCACGGGGCCATCCAGCCGATAGGAGAAAGAAGCTCCCACATGCGGCTTCCCTTCTACAAATAGCTGCAGGGACACGGTAGCAATCAATTACCAATCAACCTCCACTCCCACTCTTCAGGGAAAGCAGTCTTCAGAGAAATCTTGACAGTACTGGAAAAATCAAGATAGAATGAAACTATGATTCGGACATCATTCGGTGAATCATGGTCCAGTCGTTAGGGGTATGGCATTACAGCGAGCCAGACCCAGCGATGAAACCATTGCTCTGCCCCTCACTTGGCTGAGCGCCACGGGTAATGTCACTTAATCTCTCTGAGTCTCAGAGAGACTCCAGGTGGCACGGAGATCAAGAAGCATGAGGGACACAGAGGGTCAGAGGCGCACACACGTGTGCAGCTGAGCATGGGGTCTGGAATACGGGAAGCTCATATCTCAAACGCGACCTGCAGTTTCCACAGCCAGGGGCTTGCCTTTCCTCAAAAATAACGATTCACACTGACGACGACTAGATGTTTTAAAACCAACGTCACATTTTTCGATACAGTGGAAATGTGTGAGAATAGGAATTCCACTTTGTTTTCCAAGGACAGTGTAATGCATGTAACCCACGTATGCAATGTGAAAATGCAAAAGAATAAAAAGAATACGGTGGAAATGAGAAAATGGGAGCAATCTCAACACTACCACAACGCTGTGTGACTGTTCTTAAAGAAAAAAAGTGGGCCCCTCCCCCCCCTCCTACTTGATCAAATAGCATTTTTTAAAAAAGCTATCTTGGGGCGCCCGAGTGGCTCAGTTGGTTATGCACCCGACTTTTGATTTCGGCTCAGGTCATGATCCCAGGGTCATGGGATCAAGTCCCACATGGGGCCCATGCTGAGTGTGGCATCTACTTGGGATTCTCTCTCTTTCTCCCTCTGCCCCTCTCCCCAGCTCATGTGCTCTCTCTCTCGCTCTCTCTTTCTCTATCTCTCTCTAAAATAAAAAATAAAATAATAAAATTAGATTAAATTAAAATTTTTAAAGCTATCTTGTTTTCTTATTATTTACCCTCTATAGACGACCGTCCCCCTGTTAGTGGTAGCCATTAGTCCTGGGTTTTAAAGACCTGGAAAGTAGAAAAATTATAATCTTGTCTAACTGAAGCCTTGTACAATATAATAATTGACAATAATCTATTTACCTACTCTGAGCTAACTTCATAATTTACCCAAAAGGAATATACCTTCAAAGGAAACTCTCCCCCGTAATTTCTGTCCTCAATCAGCCTATAATAGGCATGTGGCTTCTCTTTCATTGCCATAAATTCTCAGAGTTGCTATACCACAGACGACCCTAAGAATTTTAGCCCGGACAATACAAGAGTAAGATGCCTCTGACACACTGGAAAGTGCACATACATGGCAGTGGTGGGCAGAGGGACAGAGTAAGAATGAGTTCACACAGCACCTAAGAGTCAGTCGTGCTGGGATCTAGGTCAGGCAGCCGAGCCTGCCGGTCTTTTGCACCACTCAGGACTGGAGACTAGAACTGTAGGCCAGCCATATGCACACTCCAAGTATCTGACGAGCCACGAGAGTAGAATGAACACAGCCATCTTTCTGAGGGTGGGACTGCGGTGGAGGACAATGGTCTGATAGACACCGTGATCGGGATGGATATTGGGAAGCACAGACAAGCCTCGATACCGACCCCGTAGTGAGTTAGAGAGTGTCCTCCAAAATTCCTGTTCGTAGGAATGGAGCATCAGAATGTGACTTTCACTGGAAATAGGGTCTGTGCAGATATAATTAAGGTAAGGATTGAGATGCTCTCATACTGGATTAGGGTGGGTGGGCCCTGAATCCAAGGAGAGCGTCCTTATAAGAGACAGAACGGGGCACACGGAAGAAGGAAGGCCATGTGAGGACAAAGGCAGAGATTGGAGGGATGAAGAGGCAGACCAAGGCATGCCTGGGGCCACCAGAAACTGCAAGGGGCAAGGAAGGACGATCCCCGGGACGTCTGGGGGGAGTGCGGCCTTGCCAACACCTTGGATTTGGACTTCTGTTGAGAGAGTACTCTCGATGTGCTCAGCCCCCCGCTTTGTGGTCATTTGCCGGCAGCCCCAGGAAACTAAGCTGGCAGCCAAACGGGGGGCAGCCTGCTCTCCAGGAAGTGAATGGGGAGCAGTGGCAGGAGCTTCAGGGGGTCAAGAAGAGAAGAACGCAGGGGAACGTTACTGGAGACCTTCAAGGAAGCACTTGAAAGAGCAGAGGGAGCAATGAAAGGGGACAGTGGGCAGGAAGCGCAAATCCACTGACGGACGACCACAGGCCCGACACGTAAGGCAACGAAAAGGAGGAGCACCAACGAACAGAACACAGAAGTGTCGTGGGGCCAGGAAAGAGAGGTTAAGGTAGAGAAGAACTGCCATTGCTTGCGAGCAAACACAGGAGGCGTCCCCCTAAGTGGGGGTGAGGGACGGCAATGGGGGGCCCAGGGCAGGGTGACGGGCAAACACGATGCCTGCAAGTGGGGCTGTGGCCTGGTGCGGGCGGCCAGGCCCCGAGCACAGTGAGAAGAGCGTCTGTGGGTGTCAGAGCCCGGACAGGGAGGCAGGAGGCCACCACGTGGACCGGCCTGTCGGCAGAGGTGTCGGGGCTCAGGTGGGTCCGGAGGGGTTGCTGGAGAAGGCTGCGGGCAACTGATCACAAACCGTGGCTGCTAATTCACATGGACGGATATAGAAATAAATACAAATACAAGCACAGACATGTATTACATAACTCACACCGCAGGTGCCCAGGTCCCACTACAATATTCTCTGGAGAAATGGGTGATTCCAGGACTGGGCCAGCTAAGGCCTGCAATAAACCTAAAACATCTTTTATATATATATTAATGTTTATTTATTTTGAGAGAGAGAGAGCTCACACGAGTTGGGGAGGGCAGAGAGAGGGGGAGAGAGAATCCCAGGCAGGCTCCGCATTGTCAACTCAGAGCCCGACTCGGGGCTCAGTCTCACAAACTGTGAGATCGTGATCCGGGCTGAAATCAAGTGTTGGACACTTAACCGACTGAGCTACCCGGGCACCCCAAAGCTAAAACGTCTTATGCCAAAACATGGGAAAGTGCTCACAGGCTGATGGGGACAAGTCAAAAGAACACAGGAGCCAGCTTGAAGGGCGTCCCCCTGGCCAGATCTGGGAAGAATTGCGCATCGAAGTGAACAGCAGTGGAGTCCGATCCACGGAGTAAACAGGGCGCTCTGGGTCCACACTGATAACAAACAACTAAATGAAGAACTTGACAGTTTCCTGAGAAATGGAACATTTACATGATCCAAAGCACCCCCCCACACACACACACACAATTCAGTATTATTAACTGTGCAGCGGGAAGGAGTAACTTTCGGGGGGGAGAGGCCAGGCCAATGCCACCTTCACCACAGCCGCAGGGGACAGCAAATCCCGAGGCCCCAGGAAGAGGCGTGAGAACATAGCGCCTCTCCTGTGATGCTCCTGCCACCGATGCGAGGCATCAGACACGCCCAGACTGAGGGACATCCCACTACTTACCCGGCCTGTGATGTTCAAGAGGATCAAGGTCATGAGAGCCAGGGAAACCCAAACTCTGGGAAACCGTTCCAGCCAGAAAGAGCCAGAAGAGAGGAGACGGCCGCGTGCAGCCTGCACACCCAAACTGGTGCCCCCATCACAACAGAGAGCCACATGGTGGCTGGGAATCCGCACTGGCCCTCTGCTCCTGGCGGCCCCACTGGGCTTGCGGGTGCGAGCCGCGGCCAGGGCTGCCAGAACCGAGTACCCCTGAGTGGCTTACACAACAGACGTTGATTTTTGTCACGGTCCTTGAGGCTGGAAGTCCAAGATCAAGGTGTCGGTGGGGATGGTTCCTTCTGAGGCCTCCCTCCTAACACGCTGATGGCCCTCGTCCCCTCTGCCTTCACGTGTGCGGCCTTCCGTGTGTGTCTGCGTCCTGATCTCCTTTTCTTTTAGGGACACCGGTCACGTTGGATTAAGGCCCACGCACATGACCTCATTTTAACTAAATTACCTCTCCGAGGACGCTCTCTTCAAAGAAAGTCACCTTGTGAGGTTCTGGGGGTTGGGACTTCAAGACACGAATTGTGAGAGGACACAACTCAGCCCATAAAGGTAGGAGAATGTCCTTGGTAGTAGGAAATAGACACTGAAGAATCTGGAAATAAGGTGACATCTGGACAGCAGTTTTTTCTCAGAGAAGGTAAAAAAAAAAAAAAAAAAAAAAAAAAAAAAAGACTTCTTTGTGTGGCACTTACTTGCAACTTCCCTGTAAGTTGGAGATTGTTTCAAAACAGTATTAAAAACAGTCACTCACGAGGGGCATTTAAAGTTCTGTTACCGGGTAGTGAGATGGAATGAACTAGAGCAGGGGTGTCACAGCATCTTGAACTCTCAGCTCTGCGTTTATTCAAGCTTTCTTCCTATCCGTTATCGAGACAAATGTTTGACTAAAGCAGAACATTCTTCAGGTAACCCATCACCGAACGTTGGCATGAATTCTTGATAGTCTGAAAGACAATGATCCTGGAAAGTATAAAATATTGACAGCCTGCTGTCTGCTCTCCTCACTTGAGGAACATTCTCGTCTGTACACAAATGCTCTTCGGCTTCTGGGAACAGATGGTGGAGGGCAATAAAGACGGAAACATTAGAAGGCAGGAATTGGAGCACGAAGCCCAGCAGAGAGAGAGACCGGTGTCCGTGGGGAGCAAGTGTCTCTATGTTCTTGAGATAAAGAACTTGAACTAGCATGGCTGTTTCAGTCCGTCCGATTCCACCAGTTTCTCCTCTTAATTTTACGTAAATCTCCCCCGTGTGCCCAGAAGATGTGTTATCACACACGGCAATGCCTGACTGCACCCTAATGTTATCATTCCGCAAGGCCACGGAGCAGGAACGCTCTGTCAAGCCATCATGAATCTCTCGCCTCCACAGGACAGGACATAAAGGAAGAGGGGTCCATCTAAAATATCACCACCTACGCCACTCACCTTTGTTCTTCTAGAGATGGCCAGCAGCCCTCACACTAAAACCTACCCCCTTACTTTCTTCAGGTCCCTCTGGCCCAATAACAATATTGTCATCTTTATAATTTAACTTTTTTATGTTTATTTATTTTTGAGAGAGAGAGAGACAGAGCATGAGCCAGGGAGGGGCAGAGAGAGAGGGAGACACAGAATCCCAAGCAGGCTCCAGGCTCCGAGCTGTCAGCACAGAGCCCGATGCGGGGCTGGAACTCACGAGCTGTGAGATCATGACCTGAGCTGAAGTTGGATGCTTAACTGAGCCACCCAGGCGCCCCAACAATATTGTCATCTTACCTGAAATGTGCTTCCAAGAGATTCCAGCATCACATAATAAGCTATGTTTAGGACTTCACTGACTCATTCCCCTAGACCATGTTCCGAAACAAGAACCCCCCTGTACTTCATAACTAGATACGGACCTAAAAGAATAACCACACACGTGCATAAATGCACTAACATTCCCCTGCTCTTTAAGACCAGTGCAAAACAAGCACGTCCTATCATATTCACAGTGGTTATTGGTGCATTTCATATTGGCTTTCCTTTTCTGAGCATCATTATAAATTCACAGAACTTCAAATTTTATCTTATTTGAATTTAAAGGTGTCACTTTCTTTTTGATGTTCACACTGTTGTAGTTAGGTTAGCAGAAAGCCCTTAGGCTACCTTGGTCTTAATACCATTGAGACTCCATATAGAGAACACAATTGTGGGGCAGTAACGGGAATCTGGGCATTGGACGCACACGTGGCATTTGAGCGGGCGGAAGTGATGGGAGGCGTCTGGGTAGTTCATTCGGTTAAGCGTCTGACTCTTGGTTTCAGCTCAGATCATGATCTTGTAGTTGGTGAGTTTGAGCCCTGCATCAGGCCCTGTGCTGACAGTATGGAGCCTGCTTGGGATTCTCTCTCCCTCTCTCTCTCTGCTCCTCCCCAACTTGGGCTGTCTCTGTCTCTCTCAAAATAAATAAATATTTTTTTTTAAATATGGGAAAAGCATATTTTAAAAAAATGATGATCTGCTGCCTTTATCAGGCTACTTTTTTATGATGAAACTGGAGAAAATATTTCTTTCAAGTTATAATTTTAAATTAAGTTTATTTAAATTTCATTCCATTTCAATGAAATCAATTAGAATTGAAATTGTATTAGTTTATGTTTTTTTAATGTTTATTTATTTTTGAGAAGGAGAGACACAGAGTGCAAGCTGGAGAGGGGCAGAGAGAGGGAGACACAGAATCGGAAGCAGTCTTCAGGCTCCGAGCTGTCAGCACAGAGCCCGATGAGGGGCTCGAACTCATGCACGGTGAGATCGTGACCTGAGCCAAAGTCGGATGTTTAACCGACTGAGCCACCAGGTGCCCAAAGTTAAGGGAGTTTAAATAACTTAATTAAATATTTCACACTTAAAGAAATTTCTGTTTCTACTTTATTTCTTCTAAACCCTATCCATTTTCATTTCAAAACCTCTCTCCGGAGCTATGTAAACCTCCTTCCCTTTCCTGAGCTCTGTGCTGCTCCTTAATGCCATTCTGCAGTCAGCATACTATATCGACAGTTCATTCAAGAAGCCCGTTGCTCTTGCGTTTGTGGAACTAACATCTAAAACCAAGTACAGGAGACAAACTAGAACCTACAGCAGAAGCCAGCGTGGAGGGAGTTTTGGTGGGAGAAATGGCCCTTCCCAGTTTCTTAAGTCTCTCTACCCCAGAAGGCTCAAGGACGATCCCTCTAAAGCTGCCATTTTGAGAACGCCTTGGGCCACCCCAACTCCATGAGGCCACTCCACAGGGTATTTTCTGTCTCACCGAAACGTAGCAGAACAACGCTCTTCCCTTTGGTTTCCGCAAAGTCAGTTTAGGGGGTGTCACTGCTCATATGTTTTAATGAAGATGGAAATGGCTTTAAATTGTTACAAGTCCTCGGTAACGATAACGCCTTCTATTTCACTAAGAGTATTTTGGAAGATCTTTTTCAGCTTGCCTCATTACTCTTTAACACATACCTATAAATAAATGAGCCTTGATTCTTAGAAGAACAAGAGGAAAACGCTCTTCTCGAGGTGTGACAGCTGGCAGACTTGAAAGGGACAATTTGCTTTATTTTATTTACTTTCTTTATTGCCTGTTCTTCTCTGAAGAAATACAAATTGCCAATTAGAGAAGGATGGTGTGCAACGCGGAAGGACTCCTCTGTTTACCAAACATCTCGACTTAGTTCCTTTTAAAAACCAAGACTCTGGACTAAATTTAGAGATGGTTTCTATACCACGGATGTGATTAATAACTATGCAGAAGTGCAACATTAAAGGCCTAATAGCACAAAAAGGGGGAGAAGGCAGGTGTGACCCTTCCGCTAGCCGATGTCATCCCACGTGGGGCTGGTGCTCCACCTCCTACCACGTGCATCAGAACATTCTAGAAGGGTCTTTCATGGTTGCTTAGGGTGAGTTTCAGGCCCATGAGAACAGGGTGATGTGGGAAAAATGAAAATGAGTGCCTTCCTATGTGGCACGTTAAATGGAGGCAATTTGGAAGTTTCGAGGTTTGCATGGGGCATCTAGGGATTCTTTGTAATATTTTTTTTAAATATTTATTTATTTTGAGAGAGAGAGAGAGTGGGGCAGGACCAGAGAGAGAGAGAGAGAGAGAGAGAGAGAGAATCCCAAGCAGGTTCCATGCTCTCAGCCCAGAGTCCAACGCAGGGCTTGAACCCATGAACCGTGAGATCGTGACCTGAGCCGAGACCAAGAGTCGGACACTTAAGCGACTGAGCTGCCCAGGTGTCCCCAACTCTTTGAAATATTTAAATGCCGGCAGGCTCACCAGGGCTCGGGGAGGGGAGGTGAGAGGAGGGCACAGGAACAGTTTCGGAACGACTCTGAGTGACGCCTCAACCAGGACAGCTCCTGCCGCAGGCAGATTTCCAGATAATGGTAATGAAACAGAACAGAACAAAACAAATCCCCTACGATTCTGTCAGGCAGCCACACGGCGTGAGCTGACAGTCAATCACTGGCATATAATGAACACTTCCCGTATGCCAGGCATGATGCTAACTTGCCTTTTATTCATGATCTCATAGGATACCTAAAACACAGGGGACGCGGGGGCCATCCTCACTTTGCACGGAAGAAACCTGAGGCACAGAGCCATAAAGTGCCTGCAGGAAGTCACAGGGACGGCAACTGTAGGTTTGCGCCCGGGATCTCCAAAAGGCGGAGGCACGGAGGCTGGGACGCGTCCTTGCAGCTCTAACAGTGAAATTAATAACAAGTCCACCTGCCGGCAGTGTTGCTCGGGTTTTCTACACACATCTTCGCCGGACTGCTGTCTAGCTGTTCCAACAACCGCCTGACAGAGAAGTGGTGACGCCTCAGATTATATGACGGGACCGTCCCCTCCTTTAAACCCCGTCAACTCTCTTTCCCCTCGCGGATTTTGAAGCTCTGTTATTGAGAATGTGCACGTTTACGAGTGGAATGTCTTCCTGTTGAATTGACCCTTTTGTCCTTGTGAGGCGTCCTTCCTTATCCCTAGGAGTACGTTTTGCTTTGACATTTACTTTATCATATTAATACGACCACGCCGACCTTCTTTGTCGTGTCTGCTTTCCATTCCCATGCGTCTCCTTTTCCGCTTCTCTGGGATTATTTTGATTTTTTTTTTTTTAAAGAATCTCTGCAGGTGAGAATCACAACTGACACAGCTTCGAGAAAGAAAACCTGGTTATACATGTCCTTAATAAGATAGCTGTCCTCAGTCCAGCCGTTCTACCTCTGCACATTTATGTTTCAAAAAAGTAATGTATAGGTTCAAGGCTAGACCCCAGACTTATTTTTCTGCTCCCAGAGTTGACAATAAATGCTGTTATTGTAGTAAGGCTATTAGGGAACATCACCATTTAATTTCTCATGATAACCTTGGAAGATCTTCACCTGCTCTGTGCTCCCCCCGCCCACCTACCCCTCCCGCCTCTTGCCCTTTGCAAACTGCCTTGACATCCCATTGGCAAAAGCTTACAGTACAAATTACTGTAACTTTTAAATTACTTTTAACTCTTAGAATGGTGTGCAAATTAAGGGGGGAAAAAGCTTTTGAAAAAGCGACACATTACCTTCAAACGATTTCATTATGAAATTCTTCAGGCCCACGAGAGAATGTTATAAAGACAGTTGTGTGCCCATCATCTGGCACAAGAAATAAAATGATTCCTCAGCTCCTTCTCCCCTTGAGCTACTCCATTCAGTTTTCTTTCCTCCTCAGTCCCCAAACTGCTCTTGTTAAGGTCACCAACACCCTCCCTGTGGCTAATCCAGCCATTCCCCATCTGCCTTCATTATATGTGATCTGCCTGCTGTGACGGTGGCCAGGGACAATTTCTCTTGTCCTCCACAGCGCTGTTCTCGTGGGCTTCCCTTCAACCCCTCTGCTATCGCTTTGCATCCCTCCTACTGGTTTATTCTCTTCTCTTCAACCTTAAGGGTGAAAAATCCCATGCTTTGCTCCACAGCCCCCACCTCGTCTCTTCTGCACACTCTCTCCTCAGTTGTTTGCCTCTGGTCCCACGGCTTTTAATAATACTGATATACGTTGGGGCACTGGGGTGGCTCAGTTGTTCAAGCGTCCGACTTTTGATTTCGGGTTGTGATCCCAGGGTGATGGCATGGAGCCTGCTTGAGATTCTCCGCCTCCCTTTCCTGCCCTCCCCACCACCCGCCCCTTCCCACTTGTGCATGCTCACTCTCGCTCTCTCGAAAAATAAAATAAAACAAAATAGCATTGGTACACGAATCTTGTCTTCTGCACTGGGGATGCAATTGGCAACCGATTCTGTGACATCTTCCCCCGGATAGCTAATTGGCATCTTGAACTGAACACGTCCAAACAAAGCACCGAACTGCCACTGCTCAAAACATCTTCTCCAGCCTTCTCCATCTTGGTAAAAAGCATCACGACCTCCCTTGCTTGTACCTCCACCTAACTTTTCAATAAATGTTACCCGGTGTCCCTTCCAAATACCCCATGTAACTTTCCTTCCCCCCACCTCCAGTGCATCCTCTCTGATCCACACCCTGCATCTGGTCTCTACCCAACACGGAGAAGGGAGCCTTTATTTTCTTATTATTCTTTAAAAGTTTTCTTTGTAACATTTATTCATTTTTTGAGAGAGACACAGAGCATGAGTGGGGGGAGGGGAAGAGAGAGAGGGAGACACAGAATCTGAGGCAGGTTCCAGGTCTGAGCTGTCAGCACAGAGCTCGACGTGGGGCTCGAACTCACAGACTGCGAGATCGTGACCTGAGCTGAAGTCGGACGCTTAACCCACTGAGCCACCCAGGTGCCCCGAGAAGGGAAATTTTAAAGTGCAAATCGGGTCATTGCCACCCACCCCACTTAAAATCCTGGAATAAGACAGAAGAAACTAAAGCTGTCACAGTCTGTATGCCCCTCTGGTGAGAATTTTAAATCCTTGGACAGAACCCTTGGGTGATGACTCGGGGTAACAGCCACATGTTCTAACTGCCACTCCAGCTATCCGCCCAAGGGTCTTCTTCCAAATTTACACTTTGTCCCCTTATCTTTATGAGGAGTCCCTAATAGGTTTTTATTGAGTAAAAATTAAGTTGGCACAGCCCTCATTCCCAGTTCAGCCACTGGCAAGTCAAACATTCAATGGTGGGTCCTGTAAATTCTCTGTAATATATGATTTCCCAGGGTTAGACCCCCTCCTGAGTTCATGTCTATCTGACAAAACAGAGTCTTTCCTGGACATAGAGATTTCCTTTAAAAATATATTCTTGGGTTCAAACAGTTATTTTTTTTTTAAGTTTAATTATTTATTTCGAGAGAGAATGAGTACCAGTGGGGGAGGAGCAGAGAGAGGGAGAGAGAGAGAATCCCAGGCAGGTGCCTGGCTGTCAGCACAAAGCCCGATGCAGGACTCAAACTCACAAACCATGAGATCATGACCTGAGCCGAAATCAATGTTTAACCGACTAAGCCACAGTCATTTTTTTATTGAGCCTAAGGAGTTGAAAATTTTCCATATGGTTGGACTTGAATCTAGGAAATTGTTTAAGCATTTTCCAGTAGTTTCCAAAATGTATAAAAATATGCTTATTTTCCTTCTGAGTCTGTCATTACTCTGCTCAGAAATATGCTATGGTTCCAAATTGCCCCTCAAAGTCCAATATCAAACATTTAGCTCATGCTTGTAAGAGTCTCTAACTTCTTCCCACTGAATGTCCACTTTCAGAATGTCCACTGTCCCCAAGTCAGCCACACTCAAACTGCTACATCCACGCCTGTCTCTCTCCCTTCACAGAATGCCGTCTTCTCACGCACCGTACCACAACTCCAGCACGCTGACCACCTTCTCTGCATTTTAAAAATAAAAGTCATTCTCGGGTTGCTGGGTGGCTCAGTTGGTTCAGGTCATGGTCTCCCACTCTGTGAGTTCAAGCCCCGCATCAGTCTCTGTGCTGACAGCTGTCTGCTTGGGATTTTCTCTCTCTCTCTCTCTCTCTTCCTCTGTCCCTCCCCTGCTTGCTCTCTCTCTTTCAAAATAGATAAATAAACTAAATAAATAAATAAATAAATAAATAAAAATAGAGGCCATTCTCCAATTTTCAAGTCTTTGTTTTAAAAAGTGCCTTCCTTGCTTGATCCCTCCTGGTAGGAATGTTCTAGTCACTCCAGCAAGAATTTTAGCACACACGCTTGCGAGAATTTCCTCTTTCTCTCTCTCCCTCTCTCTCTCTCACACAGCCACACACGCGCGCACACACACACACACACACACTCACGCAAATCTCTAAGATCTGAAACAAACACTACCACGAAGAGTGAATCATAAATCACACGAAACTGAGGGAAACACACACTTCTACTTCCAAGATCACCAGATTTGTAACGTGGCAACAATTAGTAAGCAATCCTTCGATGTTATTTAACTTATCACCATGGTAGTGGGAGGAGTGACAAAGGGACTAGAAACTAGCGTTTCCACAGTAATTTAGAGCGTCGTTGTCACCACGGTGACCCCACGACACGGTGTTAGCAATGTCTCCATTTTACAGGGGAGGCTCCAGGTCTCAGCTGGCACCCCAGGTACTGGCTCCCCACATCCCGTGCCCTGTCTCATGCACTGTGTATGGTTTTAAATTAAAAAAAAAAAAAAAAGTATATCCACAGAGTGGACAGTAAAAATACCTCATTGTTCAATTCATCTTGCTCATGGGACTTTTTAAAGAAACTACAGCTTCTATTGGAACGAGCAAAACTATGGAAAACACCTCAAAAATCCGAGAAGCCTAAGAGGCTAAACCCCAATGTCCAAAACAAACGGTGAAAATAACTGATAATAAGAGCCATTATCGATAAGGAAGTGAAGACTTTCGTAGTGAAGAGGCAGACTAAAATCTCCACCTTTCATTTATTCCACATTGAGTACCGACTTCGTGCCACATTTTAGGCAGACCCCAGGCAACAGAGACATGAGAAGGAATCCATGTCTGTCCAGGAGGAAACTGCACATTCCGATGGGGAAGACATTCCAGAAAGTGGCCATCACTGGACTATAAAAATTGCTTCCGTCAGGGCAGGGAAGTATCAGCCTTAAGGGCACTGTTAGGTAAGCCGAGGACAAAAGAATAATGGGGCCATGCAGGGTGAGTGGGAAGACAGCATCGGAGATGGGAGGTACAGGTGCAGCCTGTGCAAAGGTCCCAGAGGAGAACTTGGTGTGAACAGCCCAGAGCGGCTGCCGGGGCTGCAGGGCACAGGAGTCCCGCCATGCACTCTGCAACCTGCCACACCAGGGGCCATCAACTACTCCCATCCTGGACCTCTTCATTATCTGAAATTTCTTACATCTTTAGTATAATTTTGTCAATCCGAATTGGATATGTCTTATGTTTCTAACTATTTTCTGGCAGATAGCAGCAAAATGTCTTGTTTTAACAAAAATTAATGCATTATGACAGTTCTCTGAGGATGGAAATAAAGTATATTATTCTAATACTATATATATATATATATATATATATATAAAATATATTCTATATAATATGCTATACAAAGTGTTATATATCCTAACACTATATTATATATCATATATATAATAATATATTATAATATATATATATATATATGTTTGCTTCCATTTACAAAAGAGAACTACATCTGATCATCAAAAAATTTTACTGCTAAACGAGAACTGCATTCTAGCTGATACACTGGTGAACATTTTAAGATTAAAAAGCACGTCCTACTGGTATGAGATGGATGGATGGATGTAACGTTGCACATTGCACTTCCTATGAGTATTTCTCGGAATGGCATCACTGAGATGCCAGCTGAAGTCTTCTATCACTTTCCTTGTGACCCACGTTCCTCTGCAATAGCAGCCCTGTTTGCCATGATTACCTACACGCGAGGATCACATACAAGTTAGCTATATTATGATAATGATGCACTAAATATGGAAACTATTTATTGTTATGGAAACTTCATCAAAGTGATAATTAAGTGCTGTTAAAATTTAGAAGCATGTTGCATACTTTCACACTGTCACGATTACTAAGATAAAATACTTGTCAGGTGTCAGGAAACAGAACTCAGGATCAGAAAATGGAAAACTGAAAGCCATTAGAGAAGAAAATGAAGCAATGCTATTGAATAAGCATTTGGGGATAACAAATGAAATGTTGGGGAAAGCGCACATCATGTTATCCCAGCAGGCATGAGGTGGAATTTACCATCAGCTACTTCCTCGTCCTCTGTAATGTACAAATTGTATGAAATGTTGGAAAAGAAAAACCAGATGAAAATGCATCAGGTTAATTATTATATCCTAGTGACTTTGAGTTCCTAATTATTTTGATTATTTTTTTAAACTTTTAATTAGGTTCAACAATTTGATTTATATCACTAGTGTGGAATGATTTCATGTTTTTAATCGTTCCTGTTGAGAAAATGTAGCATTCCAAATTACACCTTTTTAATTGGAGAATGGTCTTTTTTCCTAACTCTCACGAACGTGCTTTGTGGACTGGGGGTGGCCTGGGGCTGAAACACGGGGCCCTGGGGCCCATGGAACTGAGCAAGCTGAGACCATCACAGATTTCTTAAGTGTGCAAACAACTCTTCATTTAGCTTTTAACAGGCAAATGAAATCAACTGAAGGCTTTATTTTCTTTAGCTCTTCACAAAAAGAAAAAAAAAAATTTAACACACGGGATAGCAAAAGAAAAAGCAACAGCTGTTCATTAAGTGAATACTACATATCCGCATCGGGCATGGCATTTTATGCCAATGTGTATGCAATAAAAATGAAGAGAGCAGAGAACGGCGTTTAAAAAGCTTTTAAATTTTCAGCAACTTTGGATCTCCTGCTGCCTTGGTAGAATGTAAAAGGTTATATGAAGGTGGTGGGCAAGGACCCCCAAATTGGGCTTGGGGATGGGGGTGGGAACAGAGCAAGGCAGATGGCACAAAAGCTCAAGGTCACAGGACACTCACTATGGGGAACAGCTTCAGCTCTCCACCCCCAACCCCCATCCCGAGTTTTCTATCTTCCGCGAAGTCTTCTCTACAAATTCAAGCACTCTTGTATTCTTTCTGTCTTCACCGCGCCCACCGTTTTGCCCTTGCTCGTTTCTCTTGACTGCTCCTGGTGATGGTCGCACGTGAGTACACGAGGCTCTTTCCTCCGACTCACCAGCTGCACGAGAGGCCTCTGTCTGCAGAGTTCAACGAGTGCGTATGCTGATCCCATCAGAGGTACTCGCCGGCCTTTTGCTGTCCCAGCAAAGCTTCAATGGTCGCCTTGGCTTTGATTTCTCTCCAAAAGGGGAGGCCGTTCATTGTGCCAGCCTCTCTTCTTGACCCTACCCAGAAGTAGCTACTTCCTCCAAGTCCTGGCCCTTCAGCACCGCTGACCACCCAGCGCACCCCCTTAATACCAAACAAGGAATTGTCAAGAGACACGACTGTCCTCTCTTCTGCCATCTGATGACTGAGAATCTCTGGGTAGACGATCTACACTCTCTGCCTCCTCCCACAGTGGAAAGCCTCCAATCTAAAATCAAGTATTTTTAGATTTAAAAAACTAAGAAGAAATAATAATGTTCTTCCAAATATAAAGGAATAATTCCTTAAGGAGACCCTTTGGTGGCTCTTGGGAGTATCTGCATTTCCTGCAGGGGAAGAGATATCTGTCTCAGCTGGGAAGCTCCTGCCCAGTAGTGAGGGATTGTTGGCTGGTGTGTGACCTGGAAGCTATTTTCTAGGGGACAAAATGGAGTGAAGGCCATGACCCTTCCCCCTAGTCAGACTAAAGTGGGACCCAAACCAGACACAGAGACACAGAGAACAGACACACACACACACACACACACACACACACACACACACAGAATGGGAAATAAGAGAAAAAGAGGGAGACCGTTCTCAAGAATGTTGTTTTTCCGAGAAATACCTGCCAGTCCAATAAGGCAGGGATCCACATGGTAGCAGATTCGGAACAGAACAGGCAGAGACAAAGTCCCGTGCAGCTAGAATGAAAGCTCTATTCCAGGGACACAGCCATCCCGCTTGACAGTCCCCAGAGGCTCTGAGGGCAGGGAGACATTCCATGAGGCAGACTCTAGAAAGGAGGGGTAAAGCCGAGCAGGGCAGGGCATGCACTGAAGATACTCGGTGAATGTCCTTACCCACCAGGGTAAGGGTTAGATTTTGTCTTCTGGGAAATCGATGACTTGTTAGCAGAGGAAATGCATGATTAAATTTAGTTTAGGGAGGTTACTGGTCCTCAAAGTGGGAAATCTAGTCTGTCATGGACCACAGGGTCCCAGCTTTGGGACCTTAAAGGACCTCCCAAATTTGTTTGGGCAGTATGTCTGCCAGGATACTTTTTATGCCGAGTAACTTAAAGTCCGAACCAAACTGGCTTAATAAAGGGAAATTCTTGGCTCATACAACAGAAAAGCCAGGGGTAGATCAGGCTGTAGGTGGGGTGGAATCCAAGAGTCCAACTTCGACAGTGACCCAGTGTTTTCCAGTCTCTCCCCTCGGCCTCCCAAAGGGGATCCCACATCCGCTCCCACGTCTGATCTTCTCCAGCCTGAAAGATGTCTGTCAACAGTACCAGAGACACCTGACTCCTCATTGACATACAGAAGGATAAAGAGCATCTCTTTCCCCGGCCACCAAAGCTTCATTCCCACAGCCCCGTTCCGATCACTCACTCCCCTGAATCCCTGTGGCTCGGGTGAGGCAGGCACTGAATGGTCTGGGAGGAGATTCTATTGCTTCCTGAACCAAGTCCCATGTGATTAGTGCTCACAACTGGGTTTGGGTCTGTATGAATTCAAACAGCATGGTTACTAAGTCATGGCGAAGGGGCAGTGGATGTCACTGAGGCAACCACACTTTGCCAATTTCCTCCCCTAGTTATTTTTGGACTGAATATTGGCAATCGAGCAGTATGCAGAATCAACAGTCTTTTCTCCTGCTCATGAGGGCAACGATCAAAAAGTGTGAGAGCCGGGGCGCCTGGGTGGCTCAGTCGGTTGAGCGTCCGACCTCGGCTCCGGTCATGATCTCACAGCGTGAGTTCGAGCCCCGCATCGGGCTCTGTGCTGACGGCTCAGAGCCTGGAGCCTGCTTCGGATTCTGTGTCTCCCTCTCTCTCTGCCCCTCCCCCGCTCATGCTCTGCTCTCTCTCTCTGTTAAAAATAAACATTAAAAAAAATTTTTTTTAAAAAGTGTGAGAACCACACAAAGTTTGATGCGGTATCCTCCAAAATGTCCTCCAAAAATTCATGTCCTCCCAGAGCCTCAGCATGTGATCTTAGTCGGAAATTAGGTTTCTGCACGTATAACTGATTAGGTTAAAATGAGGTCATACTGGATTACGGCGGGTCCTGAATGAAATAGGACTGGTGTCCTTGTAAGAAGGGGAGAGGACTCGGTGACACACAGAGAAACAGCTACATGAAGATGAACACAGGGAGCAGAGTTAAGGAGCTAGGAGCCAGGGAACGACCAGAAGCTGGACGGGGCGAGGACAGATTCTCCCCTAGAGGCAGCGTGGCTGTGCCAGCACCTCGGCCTCAGACTTTGTGCCTCCAGCGCGGTGAGAGAGCAATTATCTGCTGTTTAAAGCCACTGAGTTTGTGGCAGTTTATTATGGTAGCCCTGAAACTATACAATACTTATCGCAGGGATATTTTATAAATTAAAATTGTATTCAGCTTCAAGTACCAGAAACGCTTAGAAATGTGGCTTAAGGGGCGCCTGGGCAGGCGTCTGACTTCACCTCAGGCCATGATCTCGCGGTCCGTGGGTTCGAGCCCCGCGTCGGGCTCTGTGCTGACAGCTCGGAGCCTGGAGCCTGCTTTGGATTCTGTGCCTCCCTCTCTCTCTGCCCCTCCCCTGCTCATGCTCTGTCTCTGTCTCTGTCTCTCTCTCTCAAAACATAATAAACAGTAAAAAAAAATTTTTTTAGTGTGGCTTAAACAAAGTTATTCTCACGTGTAATAAGGAGGTTTAAAGTCAACAATCAGGGGCAGTCACAGTGTTTCTAGGTGCCTTTGTGGACCTGGGATGCTTCTATCTTCCTGCTCTGCCATCTTGACCATGAGGCACCACATGTCCCCGAGCAGGGGGAATGCAGCCGGTGCCTTCTCCTTAAAAAACATGGTCTTACTTGTAAAGCAACGCCTTCAACGGGCCTTCTGCCTATATGTCATTAACCTATATCTGCCTATAACACATTAACCACTGTCAGACGGTCACTCTGGATGCAAAAGGGTCTAGGAAATCGAGTGGTTTAGTGAATGAAAGTCAAGAACAGCATTAGCCACGTTATAGAAGGCTTCCCTCGGTGGGGTAAAATTTCACTCAGGTTGGAGCAGGAAACCATGTTGAAAACGGAGTTTGTTGCATCCAATGGATCTTACAGCTGAATGTGGTTCCAAGTTCTCTTTGGCCACTAGGAAGCTTAGAACTAAATCTGAGACCCACTTACCATTTTAAAAGACCAATTAACATTTGTTTCCGGGCCAATCTCACCTACTGGCTTTTAATATTTCTCCTTTTGGGGCGCCTGGGTGGCTCAGTCGGTTAAGCGGCCAACTTCGGCTCAGGTCACAATCTCGCGGTCCTCCGTGAGTTCGAGCCCCGCGTCGGGCTCTGTGCTGACAGCTCAGAGCCTGGAGCCTGTTTCAGATTCTGTGTCTCCCTCTCTCTGACCTTCCCCCGTTCATGCTCTGTCTCTCTCTGTCTCAAAAATAAATAAACGTTAAAAAAAAAATTTAATATTTCTCCTTTGGCCAGACCACATTCAAGCGTTTATTTTTGACGTTTGATATAGTCATGTATTTTTATAAACTGAAGTCCTTCATCACAGGACAGAAAGAAAAGAGACAGAGATTGTCCGAGAGAGACAGAGAGAATGAGAGCTAAGTCTAACAGGACTTCTGAGAGGGGGATAATGAGTTCTATTTTGGATGTTCAGGTTTTGAGATAGCCATGAGATATTGAATAACGAATAACATATAGGGGCACCTGGATGGCTCAGTCGGTTAAGAGTCCAACTCTTGGTTTCAGCTTGGGTCATGATCTCACGATTCATGAGATGGAGCCCCTTGTAGGGCTCTGTGCTGACAGAATGGAGCCTGCTTGGGATTCCCTCTCTCTGTCTCTCTGTCTCTCTCTCTCTGCCCTTTCCTCGCTCATGCTCACTCATCCTCTCTCTCTCTCTCTCTCAATAAACAAACACTTAAAAGAGAATAATATGTAGATTGGGTAAAGATTTGAAAATGGCAAATAAATATTAAATTCATGGGAGTAGCTGAGGCTACCAAGGGAAATGGTAGAATGAAAAGAGAAAAACAATCAAAAAGAAAAGGAGGAGGAGGTCCTGCAAAGAAAGAGAACGAGATACTTATTTACTCAAAGCGCCTTTCTGGGTTCAAGAAACACCTGCTTGGGCTGCCCGTGGTTCCAAGTCGACAGTCTGGCACCACCTGTCTCACGTCTGCTGGAACTTTTGCTCTTATTTCTATTTTATCAGTTTCATTTAACTCTTTACAATAGATACAACTCCCCAACTCCAGACAGAAAGGAAGAAATCAATATGAAATTATTTAGCATCACTACACATGTCCTTTATCAGTGACTATTGGAAATTTGATTCAAAATGTAAGACTCTGTCTATGAGACGACAACCCATTTTCCATCTGCTACTGAAACAGCCCTCATAACACGTCCTGGAGTCTGGACAATAAGTCCATTTACTGTTATTCTCTAGTGAGTTTTGAAATCAAACCTACTTGGATTCCAAAAGGAAGATGATGTCTGATTGCTGCTGACATGTCCCTCCTGGTTTTGTATGTGCATTTGTGAGCGTGTGTACCCATTTTCATTGACGACACTGGCAGACGATAGTGGTGCCTACCCAATATCCCCTCACTCCCACCAAATTAGTGCCATTACCTGGTATTAATAACTGCCAGCACCTGTAGATGTTGGCAAACCACAGGTGACAGTTTCTGAGCACTGCCCTAGTTTCTGCCATGTGGTAACCACATTTGTTTTCTATGGCTGTCATAACAAATCACCACAAGTTTAGTGGCTTAAAATAACATGAATCTATTACCTTAGATAATACACAGTACTATTATCTTAGATAGTACACAGCTCTTTGTACATTATTAGCCCAACATGGGTCTCACCAGTTTAAAACGAAGGTGTCAGCCACATTGCAATCTTGTCTATAGACTCTAAGGGGCAATCTGATTCCCTGATCATTTGCTAGGGATTGCATTAAATGTGTAGATTGCTTTTTACAGACATTTTAACAATATTTATTCTTTCCAATCCATGAACATGGAATGTTTTTCCATTTTTTGGTACTGTCTTCAATTTCTTTCATAAGTCTTCTACAGTTTTCAGAGTACAGATCTTTTACCTCTCTGGTTAGGTTTATTCCCAAGTATCTTATGGTTTGGGGTGCAGTTGTAAATGGTATCAATTCCTTGATTTCTCTTTCTGCTGCTTCATTATTGGTGTAGAGAAATTCAACAGATTTCTGTATGTTGATTTCGTATGCTGTGACTTTACTGAATTGGTGTGGGGAATAAGTTTAAGAATTCCCTCAGCTTGCACCAGTGGGTTAACAAGGCTTAGGGCAGAAAGCCGCCATGGGGCGAAAGCGCTCCCAGCACAGAACAAAGCACAGAGCGGAAAGCCGCTTCCACAGGAGGAAAGCATCCGAGGACAGGTAGAAACGGAAAGCCCCTGCAGCAGGGCGAAAGCATCCAGAGCTATTCTGCAAGAAAAATGCCTTGTTAACCCTGAAGTAGCATGCTCTATCTGTCTTAGCCACTAGAAAAGTTAGGGTAAACAGACACGGTACCTGGTGCCTGCAGTAAACAGCCGTCTGCTTGGTGCCGTGACTTAGATTTGTCTTGACCCTAACCCCTAACACTGCATACCGTCAAAACCCCCTTTCTCTCACACACATGAGTTAATGATCACTGTTTTATTGTCTCTTTCTGCACATCCATCACGTTTATAAGCCTTCTGATCCTAATAAATACAGAGCAAGGACCCTTTCTTGGGACACTTGTCTCCTCCCAGACATTAGCCTCTCTCATATCCAATTCTGTGTCCGCTCTCTTGTTGGGTAAGAGAGAACTCCAGACTCAAAGTCTGCGGCAAATTCATGTATCAGTTCTAGCGATTCTTGGGTGGAGTCTTTCAGGTTTCTACACAGAGTATCATGTTGTCTGCAAGTAGTGAAAGTTTGCTTTCTTCCTTGTCGATTTGGGTGCCCTTTATTTATTTTTGTTGTCTGATTGCTGAGGCCCTGCTCATTGGGAATGTAGGCAAATTCAATTCTTGTAGTTATAGGACCAAGGTCACTGTTTCTTTGCTGGTTATCATATGGGGGCCGTTCCCATTCCTTAGATCCCAGTGTCTGTCTCTGCCCAAGGTTGGGTCAAGACCCTCTCGCCCTTTGAATCTCCTTTTCTTCTTCCAACTCCTCTGACCCCGCCAGTAAATTCTTCCACTTTCAAGGTCTCATGTGCTGAACTTTGTCCAGTGTCAGGCTCCTAGTAAGTAGGATCATCTGGTTTGAAACCCAGGCATTTCAGCTACTGAGGCTGGGCCCTTAAACACTCCAAGATCATGCTTCTCTAACAAAACTCATTTGGGGCAAAGAGAAAGCAGTGCCATGTTGAGCCAATTGGAAACTGAAGCAAAAAGAAAAATCAGTCTACCGATACTGCCTTTCCTTAAAGTGTTGAGATTTTATTATGGATATTTTTAATTAATTTCGATTTTTAAAAAATATTGCATAAAATGTTATCTTGATTATCATATTTGCAGTCCTCCCCACCCCACCCCACATATAGCATATGGCTGAGGTGAGGGCCTCACTCTCCTCCCAGGGCCCAGAGAGAAAAGAGCACATTGCTGGTTGCCCTATATGGGAACCTATGTACACAAACACCTTTCCCAGATCCAGATGTCTAAGCTGCTTAAAATAATAAAATGATTCCTGGGGCGCCTGGGTGGCGCAGTCGGTTAAGCGTCCGACTTCAGCCAGGTCACGATCTCACGGTCCGTGAGTTCGAGCCCCGCGTCAGGCTCTGGGCTGATGGCTCGGAGCCTGGAGCCTGTTTCCGATTCTGTGTGTCTCCCTCTCTCTCTGTCCCTCCCCCGTTCATGCTCTGTCTCTCTCTGTCCCAAAAATAAATAAACGTTGAAAAAAAAAATTAAAAAAAAAAAATAATAATAAAATGATTCCGTATGAAAGAAAATGGGAGAAGAGAGCCAAAACTGTTGATAATATTCTGAGACATACAGGACAATAAATCTTATGTTTATATTCCCCATTGGTCCCAAGGAGAGTAATGATGGTAAAGGAGACAGGACTCATTCTATTCCTTACTACACAGTGTGTCTGACTGTTCAGAAAATGTCACCAAACATGTTCAGAACCTCATTTGATCAGAAGGGGGAGCTCATGTTTTTAGTTTTGTTTCCCCAGTACCCAATGCTTCAGGGTCCTGGTTTCTTTTGTAAATAGAGGAAGAGTAAAAGGATTAAGGATTCTATGTAAAAGGCCAAGTTACAGTTTGAGCTGATTACACCATTGCTGCTTGAAGTATTTGTCTTTTGCCTTTGTTCTGTTTTGTCCCCAAGTGGTTTTGCTCTGCTCAACAGAGGACTTGTGTCTCTGATAAGCAGATGGCCATCTTGAGAAAGGTTCAGTGTTCCCCGAGTCTTAGAACTAATGCTTTAACCCTCTGGGGCCACTAGAGGGCCATGGACACTCACCACAATGAACTTCAGACTCCCGAAATTTAATAAATTGGTCATTATTTACTTTATAAAGGCATGTTTTAAGACAGTTTCTTTAGAATAGGCTTTTAAAGACATTCATTCCTTGGTGCGTCTGGGTGGCTCAGTCAGTTGAGCATCTGACTCTTGATTTCGGCTTGGGTCATGGTCCCAGGGTCATGAGATTGAGCCCCTCATGGGGCTCTGCCCTGAGCGGGGAGCCTGCTTGAGATTGTCTCTGCCCCTCTACCCTGCTCCCACTCATATATATATATATATATATATATATATGCATACGCATATATAAGATATTCACTTCTTTCGTATTCATTTGTATAGTATTTATTTAAATTTCAAGACCACCTAGCAAGTCCAAGGAAATGTGACGGAAAAAGTTATTTACACAGCTCCCATGTACTGAACAATATTTAAATGTTGCAGCCTGCATTCTATTCTCTACGAGTCTGTGCTGGAGAGTGAGGCCACCAAACTGAGAAAGGCCCAATCCTTGTCTTCAAGAATAGGCAAATTAGATGCATAAATAATGTATTACAATCCTGGATGGTGAGTGTCCAAGCAGATCTATGCACGGGACAAGGTAGTGCTGGCAAGACCCTAGTCAGCATTTCGGCGAGGGAGGGGCTTCGGCTGAAGCCTGGAGCATGAAGGATAGTGAGCAGGATTTACGGCATTTAATAGGGAAATTGAGGCAATCTTTATACCCTACAAGTGTTTATTGCTTGAGATTTAGGAAGCCATTCCTACACTCTCCTAAAAATCATTCCCACAGCCTCCTAAAGAGAAGATTTTGTTTACCATTGGATTCATTAGAGAAAACAAAGAAACAGGGGAAACCCCCCAAATCTGACTCCATTAGAAATCTAAAGTTTACCTACCAAACACCACCGTGACGTTGTATCCCCATAAGGAAGTTAACTGTTTTAAACCTTTTAAAAGATATTTTTTAGTTTTAAAAAAGGGTGAAAATGGGGCGCCTGGGTGGCTCAGTCGGTTGAGCGTCCAACTTCGGCTCAGGTCATGATCTCGCCGTCTGTGAGTTCGAGCCCCATGTTGGGCTCTGTGCTGTCGTTCAGAGCCTGGGGCCTGTTTCAGATTCTCTGTCTCCCTCTCTCTGACCCTCCCCCGTTCATGCTCTGTCTCCTTCTGTCTCAAAAATAAATAAACGTTAAAAAAAAATTTTTTTAAAAGGGTGAAAACAAAATCTGTTTTCTCCCAATGCCACGCTGTGTAACCTGATCCGGGGACACTCCCCCTCCTCTGGCTTTGAGGAGCCAGCATAAGCCTGGTCTCTGCACCAGGGCTCCTGCTCCGTGAAGCAAGTGTGTCTTCTCCTCTGTTTTGCACAACAGGGAGCCGCAGGGGTCACTAAACAAGGGCAGAGCACCAGCCTGGCAGCTCCCGCCAACCCAAAAGTCTGAACACTGCCCTTTGTCCGCTTACCTGGGCCCTGGGCTCTGAGCCAGCTCAGATCAGAGAGCAAGCACTCAAGGGACTTCTGAGCCCCGAGGCCTTGGCTCAGCTGCTCGGTCCCCAGGAGCTCCCAGGATCTGAAATCAGAGGCCTAAGTCAACAGGATGTAGGCATCAACCTGAAAGTAAGTATCGGACACCCAGCCGACTCTCGCGGTCACCCATCAGGGTGGGAGGCCGAGGAGGCGTGCCTGATGGGGGGTGACCTGAAGCTCTGACTCCCGAGCCGGGGCAGTGTGGATTCGCAGCAGAGGGAGGGGAGAGAAGCCAGGCCCGGCAGGGTGAAAGCGGGCGGTGTGAGCGGCAAAGGCTGACCGAGCCGAGCGGGGCCAGACGGCGCCCGGGGGCACCTCGAGGGGGGCACTCCGGACGTAGCAGGTCGCGGCTCCGCACGTGGGCAGGAAGGGCCCAGGGCCAGAGCAGGAGGCATCTGTGAACTGTATGCAGAAGAGAGTGTCGGGGATGGGAGGGGACCGCGGGTGAGGACGCCCCAGAAGGAAGGCCGGCTTGGGGAACACTTCGGCTCGGTGAGCCAGCTCCGGTCCTGCGTGTGAGGCCCCAGGGTCTCAGGGTGGGGGCCGGGCTGGCACGTTCACACAGATCAGCGGTGCGGCTTCAGTGCTCCGATGACAGCAGGGACACGGGCCCAGAGGGATGCCTCCCCGCCCCCTCAGAACGCAGCCCCGCCGTATGCTCAGAGGCCTCAGAGAGCAGGCTGTGGTCCCCGGGGGCGGAGGCCACAGAGCCACAGTGGAGTCACCCCCCCCTGGTGGGACGCCACAGCTGGGCGGGTGCCCGAGAGGCAGATGGATGTCTGCCGACAGACCCTGGCAGGCGGGGAAGGCGTGGGAAAGGAGGTCGGCAGCGGGCCCCCACGAGGTGCCCCAGACCCAGACCGCACAGGCCCACTGGGGCCTGCAGACGGAATTACAGGTGTTCTGAGGGGACCTGAGTCCCCACGTGTCTTCCGCGTGTCCCCGTGACGCACCCCATTTGCCACAGGGCCTGGCACGGAGGGGCAAGGGATGCTCTTCTTCAGGTGGGTCTGGGGCAGGAGTCTGGTTGGGACACAGTTGTCCAGGTGCAGGGGAGACTGCAGGGGCAGCGAGGGGCTGAGCGAGGGCCACAGAGTGAAGATCCGCCGCTGAGAGGAGACACGTTTGGGGAGTAAAACCAACAGAGGTGGCTTCAAATGAGCGGGAAGCAGATTTGAAAATGTCAGCAGGCTTGCCACCTTGGATGACAAGGGGCAAGCTGTCACAGAGGAGCTCGATCTGGAAACCCCCGAAGGCAGGGGGCCGGGAAATAAGCCGACAGGACGCGGTCAAAGGCCTGAAAATACTACGCGTCCAGCATCGAATGTGACTACCATCAGCTGTGTATGCAAACGATGGAGACCGGGGCTGGGGCTGCCGGCCACACACGATGACCAGTGAGCGGCATGCCAATCGGGAGTCACATAAAACAAGCCATCTGTCGCCTCCGTGTTGGGAAAAAACGTCTTTGGAAGCGTGTTTATGCCTCTACCCTGTTCTGTCGACGGAGAGAAATTTGGCTGAAGAAAGCCTGGTGTAGTTTCCCCACCTCTGAACCGGTCCACAGAGGCTCAGACTTTACTGATAACTCAACAGGAGACACGAAAGGCTGCCGGAGAATGAAACCGAGTTCACGGAAGTAGAGGTAAAGACGGAGATGTTTGGAGTTGACATCCCGAGGTTAAAAACAGCATCCTTCTTCTTTGGAGGGTGGGAGCTCTGCTCCTGGGGCATTTGTCTCTCTAATGTTGAATAGCATCTATTCCGTCTACATTTGGTGCAGTCAGGCCCCAAGCAGAGGCTCAGAGCCTCCAGATATTTCAATTGGGATGCACAGAGGAGAAGCAGAAGAGCCTTAGGTCAGGGAGGGGGATTTCTGGTCTGTCCTTGGGGCGAAGGGTGCACGGAACTCACAAAATGACCCTGAGCTCTCGCTTTCCAAGTGTCTGTCGGCACACTCTGCAAATCAAACACAAAGTCACACACGCCACTGATTTCAGAGCCAGTGACATACTGACGCCGGGCTGCTCTACGATCCGAATGATGAGCGAGGGAGGGCGGAGGGCCATCCTTTCTCTACACTGCTCCTTCCAGAGTCCGTGAGCGAAGGATTTTACTGCCTGGACAGGGGATCGATCGGAAGGCACAAAAGAGAAGGAAGACCGAGGGTGTCCTGCCGGCCTGGAGACCATGAGATGACCCAGGGACTTAGAGAAACTTTCTCAAAGTTCAGTGGTGATTATTTTAGCTTGGACGGCGAGGAGGAGGAAACAGGTGTCGCCTCAGACACAGAGAAGTTTTCTACCTAAGCAGTTTCATGGCGGTTGAAAGCATGAAGCCTGGAGTTCTCAACTGTGACACTTGGAAGAAGTTCCTCAACCTCTGGCTGGCTCTGTCGCCTGTCTGTAAACTGGGGGTATTTGCAGTCCCTTCCTCAGAATCTTATTGGAAGGACAATGATGATGCAGCAGACACAGTATTCAGTGCCTGGCACGTGAGAATAACCCAACAGATGCTAACAATTGTGATTATTATCTGCTCCCAGGTAAGAGAAGTCTCGTCAGCATAACTAGACGAGAAAAACATGCTTTGGTATAACAATCTTACTTCACACGGTCACATTCTGCGCCACTGGTACTTAGGCTAAGGGCACAAGCCCCCAGTGTTGGGAAGAAGATACGGGAGAAGCAGGTGCTGCCCTGTAGGACAGGAGCAAGGAGGGGGCCCACAGACCCGGTGCCCGTTTGGCTAAGAGGGTGCCAGGCCGCAAGCGTGTCGGCCACCAGCCACAGTCTCCCCACGGGAAGCATGATGCCTGCGTTGTCTCCCTTGGGGTCTGGGGAGGGGGCAGGAGCAGAAAGTACCACTTCTATCTTCGTCCACAAAATTCAAATGCACAGATCTCATTTTCTCAAGTGCCCGGTGTTCAAGACGGCTCGAGTTAGCCGAAATCCATGGGGAGAAAATTAAAAGTACTGTTTATAAAATCTGTGGGGAGAGAAAAATTGAAAGTTGGGGGTCTGTGCATTGCTCAGATTACTGGCACGAGGAACAGAGAAGGGCAACGGGAAGCTCATCAGATCATCTCCACTCCTTGTCACTTAGAACGAAGGGAACCCATCCCGTCGTACGGGCCACCCCTCCTTTCTGCGCAGGTCAGGACAACCACTCAGACATTTGCTGAGACACTTGCTAAATGAGCCGCCGGGATCGCACTTCTTCGCCCTCCTCCCCCCGATCTGCTAAACGGCGCGAACACAAAAGGCTCTTCACTTCCACAGTCTCCTTTTGTTCTTGTATCCCTCACACAATTTCTCCTTCTGTTTCGAGAACTTAAAACCAGCCCAAGCGTTCCCTGGAGACCTGGGTGAGTGACAGAACAGCGATGCTCCGGACAAGTGTTTACTCTCTGCTCTACGAGCTCCGGGTCCTGAGTCTCCCTCTCCCCTCTGTGAACTCGCTTTCCCTATCTTGGCCGGGTCCCCACGGGGCCAGCTGCTCTCACCAACCAGGATTCATAGGATGCACTTGGGCTTGGCTCTCCCAGGGAGGGTGTGCCGGCAACAGGGCGCCGTGGATGCTATCCCGAGCGTGCTGCGTGGACAGAGGTAGTGCAGGTGGGCTGGTGCCAGCCACCTGCCGTGCCACACCGGCGGCTACTTGCTCTACCTAGGCCAGCGTGGGTTTCGAGTCCCGGCTCTGCCGTCTTACAAACTAGAACCTGAAAACGGACTTTGCCGCTCGAAACTTCGGCTTACTTGCTTGTGAAATGATGCTAATTGTTGAGGGTTAGTTCTGTCCCCCCAAAGATATGCAACTATGGTCTTATTTGGACATAGGGTCTTTGCGGACGTAATTCATATGTAAATTAACATAGGCAGACTGCGTCATGTCTGACTCGTGTCCCTGTGAGGGAAGGAGGCACGGAGAAGAAGGGACGCAGGTTGGAGGCATGTGTCCGCAAGCCGAGAAGCGCACAGGGGCTCTGGCAACCCCAGGAGCTGGAAGAAGCAAGGAAGGATCCTCCCCGCAGAGCCTTCAGAGGGAGCTGGGCCCTGCTGACACCTTGGTTGGGGGATCGTGGCCTCAGGAGCTGTGACAGAATGAATGTCTGCTGTTTTAACGGCTTATCTGGGACATTTTGTAATGGTGGCCCTGAGAAACTCACACAGTCATAAAACCTGGTTCATGGGCTGGTTGTGGGAATTCGATGAGATTACGTAAGTAACTGCTTATTAATTATTAAGTGTTAGGTACCATCCCTTTCCTTCCTCTTCCCCGGGGACTGGGCATAGAAGTGAATTCAGGAAAGGGTTTGATAGCCGTGCTGTCATCTGAGAACCCAAAGGTGGGTGCTACTGGGCATTGGTCAGTCTGATTTTATTTTTTTTTATTAAAAAAAATTTTTTTTTAACGTTTATTTATTTTTGAGACAGAGAGAGACAGAGCATGAACGGGGGAGGGGCAGAGAGAGAGGGAGACAGAGAACCGGAAGCAGGCTCCAGGCTCTGAGCCATCAGCCCAGAGCCCGACACGGGGCTTGAACCCACGGACCACGAGATCATGACCTGAGCCGAAGTCGGACGCTCAACCAACTGCGCCACCCGGGCGCCCCTGGTCAGTCTGATTTTAAATGCACAGCCCAACTCCACGTGGCCACAGCCTGTTTCTCCCCTACATCTTGCCTCACAGGGAAGATTCCAGGTCTGAGCTGGGGCTGGATGCCTCTACTGGGGTACACGCCGGCCAGCTTGCCCCGAAGTCTGGTGACGGGCAGAAGGCAGCAGCGAAGCTGGCGTCCTGACCTGGGGTGACAGAGAGACCTGCCAGCCCCCTTCTAGTCCTCCAGTGACTGACACAGGCCAGACAGTCTCCAAGTGCCCTCCCGACTCTGGCTTCCTAAACTCCATGACATCGGGTCAGCGAGCCCAAAAGACCAGCCCCAAGGTGGTGGCACCTTAAAGGTCGTGCTGTTCCGACAAGGACACCTCAAAACCATATTTATATTTGACACTCGATTCTATGAAATCTGTGGTCGTGAGACTTCCTCATTTGCTGAAAATCATTTACTCTGTTCGTGGAAGATCCATTGACCCTGCGGCTCCAGTCTATCAGAAATGAAGTCGAGGTTTGAACAGACGGAGGGAGAAGGCCTTTCCAGAGCTTCCCTGTCCCTTCCCGTGGGCCCCTGTCCGTATCGGTCCAGCTGACAGCCCAGCTGGAACAAAGCCCTGAACAGGGATGGGGGTCTGGCTGCTGGGGGAGATAAGAAGACTCCAGAACACAGAAGTCCATCCTAAGAGAGGGAAGATCAAAGGCAGGAAATCAGTTCAAAGGCGACAGGTCACCGTGGACAGAAGCAGTGATTCTGAGCATGCATCTGACCTTGGGCAGAGTTCCAGGGCCAGGGAACGTGTTAGGGGTTGAATAGTATGTCCCCCAAATTCATGTGGGGGGCACCCAGGATGCGACTGTATTTGGAAATAGGGTTGTTGAAGTGGGGTGCGCCCGTGTGGACACACACACACACACACACACACACACACACACAGAGGAAGCCATGAGAACCTGAAGGCAGAGATCGGGGTGATGCTGGAACCAAGGAACTCCAGAAACCGTCAGCAAACCCTGGAGGCTGGGGAGAGGCAGACACATTCTCCCTCACGGTGCTTGGAAGGAACCAGTCCTGCCGACATCTTTCTCTCAGGTTTCTGGCCTCCAGGACCACGAGAGAAGGGATTCTTGTTGTCTGAGGCACCCAGTCTGAGATTCTTTGTTCCAGCAGCCCCAGGGAGCGGATACAACGTCACCCCGATCATGATGGCGCAAGAGCAGGACCTGGGCCCAGAGTATGTGAGATCTGGGGACACTGTGGCTGGTGACCCACAGGCTCCATGCACACTCACAGCCGTGGGACTGGAGGACGTCTCAACTTCTCTGGCCAAGTCCCAGCAAGACCCACACCGTTGTGTTCCCAGCAGCAAAACAGAGGTTGGGGGCTTTTGCAGTGGTAGAAGGAATCCGTAGGTTAGTCATGGCCCAGGAAGCAAAACCGGGTGGCCCTGGTGTGACCACCGGCCAGGTTCCAACCCAGGCCCTGCCACACAGGGAGCTCTACACCTGGCCTCTGTGCATTCCTGCCAACACTCTCAAATGGGGTTGTTGCGAGTGGTGTTGTACAGAAAGCATCTAACACCATGCCCCACACGTTGAGCAAAGTCACGACAAATGCTTTTCTAACCTGTCAACGCTGGGGAAAGCCTAAGGCACAGGAGAGCCCCACGTGGGAGCCATATAAACTGTGTGGCAGGATCTGAGTGGCGGCAATGGGGACACCTTGCTCAAAAAGAGGGGCTGGAGGCTGCAGGAGGCAGAGCCCAGAGAAAAGCTGATCACCACTGCTGGTGTGGCTGGACAAATATGGGGTACACTATACCAGCAAAACAGGGAGAGCTCCCCAGTGAAAGTTTTGCTTCAAGAACTCGGTTTATAGCATTTACTTTAACTCAATATTAGTGCACAAACTTCTGTCACTCTATCACAGGATGCTCGAGAGTCATCTGCATTGCCCCCCAAGTTCTGAGAGAAAAGTACCCAAATTGTTTTAAAACGCAAACATACCCAAATATAGGAGGTACTAGTGAAAGCAAATTAATGTGTCAGGGAAAAATTATAGTTTGTTATAATTGAACAGATAAATCACCTATAACGGTGGGAGGCTCCCAAAAAGAGTTTCTCTCATAACAAGAGTCATGAGAGTAATGCATGATTCAGTCACCAAAATTCAGACAACAGACGTATTCCTTATTGGAGCGCCTTCGCTTTATGGAGTCCATGCACTGCTGAGGGGAAAGAGTCCTTACATTGAGTTTTTATTAAAAAATAGAGTATACCCAAATAAGTTGGAGTTTTAGGTCCCTCGAAGCTTTGAGACACTGAGATATGAGATATGATATAAAATATAAAAATATTTATTTATAATTATATATATATATACATATATATATAAGTGTAAATATATATATATATAAGTGTAAATATATATATATACTTGTTACACTTGTTTGTTTTTAAGTAGGCTCTATGCCCAGTGTGGGGCTTGAACTCGCACAGATTCTAGAGGACGGAGAACAGGAAGGTGAGGCTGTGTCACCCTCAGGGTGCCGGCGTGAGAACGAGGTCACCTGAAGCCCTGCTGTACCCCACCCCGCCCCGGGCCGCCAAGCAGCCAGATTCGTTCTCACGGATACCTACTCACCTTCTCATTTTCTCCAGTGTCTGGATGCTAATCAGGAATAAACTGACATTGTGCCTGAGAAACTAATCTCACGTGGGTCAGGCCTTTTATCAAGTGTCTAACGTCAGAAACAGGCAAGTTTCGTCATAAAATAAATTTAACAGCCCCTGGAATCCAAAATAAGGTTGAAAGAGCCAAATGTTAAGAAGGCCACAGATGCAGGTCAGCCTCAAGGATATCCAGATCCAGGCCTTGACACCTCCGGGAATCTCTCTGCAACTTGGTTTTGTTTGCTCTCAATGCAACTGCCTCCCTCCCCTTCCCAGAAACAGCTGCAATGCTCTGGCCTCTTGGCCCACGGCCTCCATGCTCAGGCAATGGTTCCTCCTCAGCTGGACTGCAGAAAGTCCTAGGAGACAGCCACCCCCAGACCACCAACAGTGGTCTTAGTAGAAGGGCAGTGATCCCACCGGAGCCATGTGGTTGGAGTCAGGATTGACGGGGGCAGGGGGAGCCCTCCCCTAGACAAGTGGCAAGTTAGTGGGTGGGGGGTGGGGGGCGCAAAGAGGAAGGGAAGTCGTTCTTACTAAGCAATGCACAAACATCCATCACACGGGGAGCTGGGAGTGGGAATCGCATCACCAAGGTGTAATCAGCTCCCAAGAACCAGTTAGTGAAGTCACGGGCCTTACGTACTAAAGATTTAGACCCTGGATAAGGATAAAACTGTGAAGGAATCTTATCACCAAGGCTGCCCAAAACAGCTTGGAATCTTGCCCATCACATTACAACCAGAATAGGATCATATTCTCCCAATTTCACTTCAGCACTAAAAGTATGAGAAACTCAGTGTTTATTCAGCACCCAAATGACAAGTAAGCTGATTTGAGAGGTTTGGGGTTTTTTAAAACAACATCCTGGGACCACAAAATACATAACTCAGTCTTCTATACGACATAATCAAGACTACTCTACCTTGAGAGCAGGTCCGCAGAAACGCCCTTCCCTCAACAGCTACTGAAAACACGCCTAGTGTATTTCAGGTGTTGTGACAAGTGCTAAGGACCGGGTGATCAGAAAAACCTAGGCTTTCTTCGGGAGACTTCTTACACTGTCCCTGAGCGAGTGACTTAGCCTGTCAGAATCCCAGTTTAGAATAATTGAGGTAATAAACACCTAGTTTCCCCACAGCAATAAGGAGACATAGTATAGCACTCACCACCCTCTAGGACATCCGAGATAGCTCTGTTCTATTAACTCCCTGATGTTAAACAGGGGTTACTCTGATTTTTTTGTCATTTCAGAAATCCAATTATGGGAAGGACTGTTTACTTCCAGTTTTCCACAATAATTGAGTTTATAATAATAGTTGTTTCAATTTCAAATAACATTGGAAATGTGTTTGACCATTTGGGACAGTCTCAGTTCTAATTAAATTAGCCAATAGTTTATTAAAAATACCATGTCTCAGGGCACCTGGGTGGCTCAGTCGGTTGAGCATCCGACTTCAACTCATGTCATGATCTTGCAGTTCAAGGGGTCAAGCCCCATGTTGGGCTCTGTGCTGACAGCTCAGGGCCTGGACCCTGCTTCAGATTCTGTGTCTCCTCTCCCTCTCTCTGCCCCTCCCCAGCTCATGTTCAATCTCTCTCTCTCTCTCTCTCTCTCAAAAGTAAATAAACATTAAAAAAAAAAATACCATGCCTCAATCATTTTGAATAATTAGAGACTTCCAGTAAAAATAGCAGGACAAGGAAAAGTAGCCTTTGGAAACGAAGTCTAAGAAAAGAGGGTTTTAAATGAGATTTAAAATCTTTTCCAGTTTTTTTTAATGTGAATAATGTCATTCAAGCATAAGAAACTCCACATGAGGTGCAAAGAGGTAGACTTTGACAAGCTGATATGTTATTTTTTTTAGTCAAAACTTGAGAAGTCATTGGTCACGGTCGTCAGGTTTTACGAGCATTTTTGAACTTCTGTGAGATGAAAAGCCAACATACTTGTGTGACCTGGAATGAGCAACTCACTTTGTCTCAGAGCCATGAAATTAGTAGGAATTTTGTCTTTCATTGACTATGCCTTCGCAACCCAGGAATCCCTTCTAGAAAATTCGACTGCATATAGGGCAGCAGTGATGGGGGGTGGTGGGAGAGAATGTAGTAGACAGTCGTGTTTTGTGCAGATTTTCCCCCAAGGCATATCAGCGGGGGTCAGGTTGAGACATTCACCTTCTCTTTTCCAAAGAGTAGATGCTAGAAGATCTTGAGTGTTGTCACCCAAAACCAAATCAGTACGAAGAAGGAAAAGTAACATTCTACTAGAAAAACTATACTGTTTGCGTGATACGGAAATATTATCTCCAAGCCCACGACACATCATCAAAAGAGAAGACCACGTCATTCCAACAGGAGGAATTTAAAACCCTGAAAGAGACGATGCCCATTTGTTTGATTCAGTGACCAGGGGACACTGGAATTGCTCTGTTCATGCCTGCTCAATTCAAGTCAGTGCTTAGACGCCAGAGCAGCTTAGGAAAACAAACACCCACATTTGATAATAAAAATGCTGGATACTTCACAATAATTTTTACTTAGTTCCTTGTAAACACTCATCAGTAAGGTGATAGAATTGTATTAGGCTCAGAATGAAACATCTGCATAGAAGAGACTCGAGTCGAAATAATAGAATTATTACATAATGTTTAATTTGAACTAGTGCTTGCTGTGCAATTCACATTACTTTTGAAAATTCAATTCTAGACATATCTCTAATTCTAGACATATCTCTAACTGTGGGAAATAATCTATAAAAGAAATCTTATTTTTAGATTTATGTGTCCAATAATGGTCATATCATTTCAGTTTGGGTTCAAATTCCAAATTTAGAATACTTTCCACTCTCGAAATAGAGCATGTGCTGGTATGTGAACTATATCTCAATAAAGCTGTTGAACAACAACATGAGGCGTGACCAATTGCAGATACAGCATGGATACCTTCAAAGAATGTTCCTGAAACTCTGGCTCACTATTTAGGCTTTGCCAGTATAAATATGTTAAAATTCCAGCACAGAACATGTGCCTAGACAAAAATTACCTTACTACCAAATCCCCGAGAATAGCTAGCATTTATCGAACATTTACTAAGTACCATGAAATGCCCCAAACACTTTTCATAAACTCACTGATTTCTCACAATGATCTTAAAATGTGGGTGCCATTACTTTATTACATGAAGGAGGAAGGTAAGACACAAACAATTTGTGCAAATTGCAGAAGTTCGCCCAGGTGGTGGGGGACAGAGCCAGCATCCGAGCTCAAGCAGTATGGTTGCAAGAGCAGACACTCAACAGTGGTGTAAGTTAGGACAGTAGTGTAGGCTAGGACAGAACCAGATGCCAGTGCCTGAGTGGGCTCTGTCACCAATCAGAGCCCACGTGGAGGCCCCTCCGTGGGCCTCTGGCCACATCTCTCTATCGCCATTCTCCCTTTCAAACCTCCATGAAAATGCCATGGAAAGACACTGAACTGGAAGGAAGTCAGAATAAGAGGCCCTGGAATGGAGCAGCTGTGAAATGCTGGGGTCGTCCCACAGGACCGCGAGGATACCGCCCAGCATGACCATCACAACACCTATAGCCCTGGGGACTCCAAGAACTTCCCTCCTTCCAGGGTTGATGTGGGTCAGAGCCATCTGAAGGGGTGAATTCAGACCAGGGATTCTGAAGGCAACATGGAAACAAGGCAGGACAGACTGATGGCAGGTGCCAGACTGGCCCTACCATAGGCTGCCTGGATCAGAGGGTCCTCCATTTGTCACTGTCAACGCTCCCCCGGGGCCTGTTCCCTCCCTTTTCTGGCCCCCAGAGAGTGATTCAAGAGGTTAACTCTCTGCATTCTTCTCTGTTGGCACTCCCCCCTTCTCTGTTGGCACTCCTACTATGTTGGGTAATTCACAGGGTCCTGTCATGTGTCTCTGTGATGGGTGAAAACTTTTTCTAGAGAGGTTACTGGGCTGGGCCCCAAAAGATCCACAGATGTTTGCCGGGTAGAGAGAGCCCTATCTAGCCCTGAACCTCTTTCAAAATCATAATGTACAACAACAAAAATTGCGGCACCTGGGTGGCTCAGTCGGTTAAGCGTCCCACTTGGGCTCAGGTCATGATCTCACAGTCTGTGAGTTCGAGCCCCGCATCGGGCTCTGTGCTGATGGCTCAGAGCCTGGAGCCTGCTTCCGATTCTGTGTCTCCCTCTCTCTCTGCCCCTTCCCTGCTCATGCTCTGTCTCTCTCTGTCTCAAAAATAAATAAAAACATTAAGAAAAAAAATTTTTTTTAAAAAAACAACAAAAATCAATTAAAACAAAACAAAACAAAACGCCTACTTCCCCACTTCTGCTCAAGTCCTGCTGCTGCACTGAATTCTCGTTTTCTCCTTTACATTCAAATCTTTTCACACTAAGATTTATTAACAGTTTACCCAATTTCAACATTTCCCCATAAGTGGTCAAAATGTAGCATTACCCCAACTTCAAAGCTTTTAGGTCACCAAAAACAAAATCTGAAATGCTGCCATATAAAATAAAAGGTTTGTAAAGATAACAGTGAAATGAACTTCTAAGACCTGAATTCTGGAACACATGGGATGCTTCTGTAATCTTATCCACCCACACAGAAACTATTTCATTGCCAATAAAGAAGGCCGCAAATACCACAAAGACAGAGGACAAAGTCAACTTTCTTGCCAGTAGAATTTAACAAGACACAGGCCTTTTAGCTACATCTACAGACTGTATTTAAAATACATGCATACAGGCACCCACGCACATAGACACGCACATCCCGCACACAACACATACACACACATCAACAAGGAAACACCTTCTTTTCTTCTGGATCTACTCTCCATCTCTTGCTCTGGAACTTTAATTTAGCAAAGCTCTTTTCTCTTGTATAAAGTGATATGATTGTTAATACTTAACCTACAAATACTTTTGGCCATTAAATTGATCTCTAGTATCTTAACCAAACAGTGAGCAAAAAGGATTGAAAAACTTAAAAGGAGCATCATGGTTCTCACTAGTGGTATTACTGAAAGTCCTGGTCAGTGAAGAAATGATCATTTTAGAAACCACTGGCCACCCACTGTGGGACAGCCCAGCCCTGGACAGGAAGCTGCCAGGGTAGGGGTGGGGGCAACCGTGACCTTGCCCCCAGAATGAAGGATGGGACGAGATGAAATGTTCAAAAGTTACACTTCTACGTCAGGAAGTGATTATATCTCACAGCCTGTGTGCATTTCATCATCCCCTGCGACCTTTTCAGAAATATGCTTTCAAAGCTAGCTTTCATTGATAATGAGGGATATATGCCAAAAATATATCTAAAACAATTTACTTTCTGCATTCCTTTCAACTTGACTTAAAAAAAAATCATTCTATGTGTCTAAACCAATACATCGGTAGTTCTAATATTATGGGACAATGTGAACATTTAATGGTTCCCGTCCAACTTGCAATTCTATTGGGCTTGAGGTGGTCTGGTCTACAGGGTATCTCTGACACTGGGGTCTGAAGCCTGGATTTGACTTTCCTTGCACCTTAATTAACTATGCGATCCCTGCCTTTGTTTCTTCAGCTGTAGAATAAGGCTGTAATCCCACCCACCCCCGACCCGCCACACCCCCGACCCCCACCATCTCCCTCCTCTCTCCAGCATCAGTCAAGGTCCAGCCAGGAGAGCAGAAAACAGGCAAAATATCTGAGAACAAAATCAGTGCTTGTGAATTTGCTAAGCTGTTGATTAAAGAACCAAAAAGCCATGCAGGGGTGAGGGAGGCAAGACAGCGCACACAAGCTGACAGAGGGAAGAATGGAAGGACACAGGGAAAGGTGGGGGAGTTACAGGCCTAACCGGAACCGGAATCACTATCGGCCTTGCCAGAAGAGTTAGAGCCACTCCAATGCTGCCCCGAGGCAGAGCAAAGATCACAGGTCCTGCCCCTGCCCTGCTCTCCTGCCTGATGCCCCTGCCCCTCCCCTGCTCTCTTGCCTGGTGCCGAGCCAACCGAGCTCAACCAGAGCTGGTGCATCCAGAACCAGGAAAGCGCACGCGGTACGGGTGCTCTTGTGAAACAGGTCATGGGCAGGGCAGGGGACAGGTGAGGAATCGATCCAAGTGTAAAACCTGCCAAGGACCAGCAGCGACCTGCATCGCAGACTTGGAAAAATCAAACAGGCACATACTTCTGTCTGATAAGGAGTTCGTCATTCCCAACGCAATGTTGTGGGCACAGTGGGTCCCTTTACTACGGAATGGAGACACCAATCACTTACTCTGTGTTGTCGGAATGGGGGCCAGGACAATGGCCCACCCACCCTCACACCCGAGACATCTCCAAGTTCACAGGCGTATTCAGAACTATACGAAGGTAAACGTGCGTCACAGATTTAAAACACCTCTTTGGCAACCCTGTACGTATCATTTTCAAGACATACCAAGTACCTCAAAAGATGTCAACCTGAACCCTAGCCACTCCATGATAGTGATCGCTAAGCCCGTAAAGCCGCGAGAGGTCTTCGAGGCCACCCGCGTGAAACACACGATCTAATTTCAGGAGAAAGAAATCACAGATACCAGGCAGACCCAAGACTGCAACTCCTGATTTTGGAAGTTACCACTGCTCTCCTTGTTTAAAATAGAATTGTCAACCATGCTCTTCTTGAGCTGGCTTCTGCGTGACAAAATGCTGCTCACCACTGGCCCATTCTTTCACACTTGAAGAAATCTGGGCTCAAAGAAGCAGCATGACTTGTTGCTCAAGGTCACAGTCAGCCAAAGGCAACACCCAAACTTAAGACCCGCTTCTGCCACGCCCTAACTCAGGGCTCCTTCCATTTCAACCGGTGGCGGCGGCCAAGAACAAGGGATTCGCTCTCAGTGGTGGCCCGGGGAACTGGAGGCAGCAGTAGGGCACTGCCTTCCCAAACGGCCCCTGAGGGTCTGCTCCCGCTGTGCCAATCCAGCCTGGGTTGCAACACAGCCTGAAATATCGATCGAAATTGCAACAGGACGTACTGCAAACGAAAATTTTGTTTGAGGGAAAGCCAGACTGCACAGCTCTGATGCTCATTTGGAAAGAAAGCATGTTCTATTGCTAATACTACCCCTCAAGTACACTTTATGTTTTGTCTGCCTGTCACTCCAGGCTCTCTGAGAAGGTCACAGCGCACGCCCCACCCCATTGTTTCCTCCTGACGACTGCCGTCCAGGTGCTACGTGCTTGCAGCCCTGTATCTCTACTCACTGTTCCAGCACCTGGTAGCACTCGATAAATATTTGCTCAAAAAATGAACGCGTGAATGAGTAAAATGCAATGACCAATCATCAGACTGTGTGGAAACAGGAGTTCCTATAGCTATAAAGATGATGTACGTATTCTGCTGACGTGTTCCATCAACCAGGCAATATACGTGAAGCAGTAACACATTAGATCAACAGTCCTCCACAAAGACACCTAGCAAACCAAGAGCTGACGAGTAATTCCTAAAATGCCTATTGGAAGAATATTTACGGGTAGTTTATTATCATGTAATAATATTATGTACCATTAGTATTATACAAAGTGCTGATATGAACATTCTTGCTTCTAACTGAGAAATTTTTTGTATGTTAACATGCCCTTTTAATATCTTTTTTAATTTAAGATTTTATTGAAAGATTTATACAAAAAATGGTTTCTTTTTTTTTAATGTTTATTTATTGGGGGCGGGGGGCAGAGAAAGAGGGCGAGAGAGATTCCCAAGCAGGCTCCGCGATGTCAGCGCAGAGCCCCACACAGGGCTCGAACTCGCAAACCGTGAGATCATGCCCAGAGTTGATGTCAAGAGTCAGGTGACTGAGCCACCCAGGCACCCCTACAGAAAATGATTTCTAAGTAGGAAAGGGAAATATAAACTGTGTGCAATACAGATTTGATGGGACCTAGGCTAGTGAGGTTGAGTTGTTATCAGAAAAGTCTGTGTGTCTCAGATGGGGTGTCCCCTGAAAGTCGAACCTGGGACATTACCTCCTTGACACGTCACACCTGCCGATGAGCAGGCCAGCCACAGTCCCAGGCAGAGCCAGAGAGTGCCCCAGGCAGACAGACACAGGAAGGCACTGGCTCCCATGAGAGCTGCCCCACAGCTACTTCCTGGGCAGGCTGGAAGGACACGGGTGGGGCCGTGACAGGGTCGGCTCTGCCTGAGCGACCTACATGAACTTAGGTACCACTGAGCCCTCCCAACAGGTGAATGTCCCCTGCAGCGCTGGGTTCTTCTCTAGAACCTGAAGAAGATGACCTCCCAGGGACGGCTCACCAAGGTGAGGTGTGGTGTGTGACCATAGTCCCATTATGGGACAATGATTTCGAAATACCATGTGTTTACTAATGTGTTCCAATTATGTATCCTTCTTTATCAGAAATGTCATTGCAGAAATAATTATACGGAGAACCCAAGACACCAAAAGAAGAGGCTCACTCTTAAAAAAAAAAAAAAGAAGGTATTCCTTAACTATTTGCTAAACTAATGTCAAACATACCGCAAAACAAATAGGTTTTAGATTATGAATTGGTAGCCCACCTACAAAGTTAGAATGAGCTGTTTGCACCTTCTGGCACTTCCGGGAAACCTAGGAGGAGGAGAGAAGGCCTGGCCTGTGCTTGGGTGACAGGAGGAGGGGTCGGGAGCAGCAGGGCAGGAGCGCCCTGGTTCCTGAGGGGCAGCTCCCAGAACCGTGTGCAGCAGACTTGGTGAACTGGGTCCAGCCCACACTGCACTGGCCGGGGCTCCCAGGACACGCCATAGCCATCGGGGGAGCATCCCAGCCGCTTCCCGTCATCGTCCCCAGCGAGGGGACCGTCTGTATTCCAGTCCTGCCAACTGCCCCTGATAGTCCTTGTAGCACGTGTTCCTCCAGTACAGGGTCTGACCCTCCGTCCATTTGTCTCATCTCTGTAGTCACCTTCAGTGCAGAATACTCCCACAGCTTTTCTTCATCTCCTGTGACATCACATTTCTGAAGAGTAATCTCCTCTCCCCTTCCGTGGAACAGTCAGTCCTCAGTGAGGGTTTGACGCGGGCCTGGCCAGTGAACCACGCGAGCGAGGCCGCGTCCCTCTCAGGGCACCCTGCGTGGACGCAGGCAGTTCGTCAGCCCCTCACTGCTAATGCTAATTTTGAGCACCCCATCAAGGCATTGCCCGCTTTCCCCACTGCAAAGTTACCGTCGCTTCCCTTGCAATGAGTAAGCAGTCTACGCAGACACACACGATGACCAACACATACGTTGATCCTCATGAAATACCCCGCTTACGCTCGGCATCCATAGTGATTCTTGCCAGAGCCAGTGTTTGCTTTGAGGACTGCAGATCTTTCGCCCCCAGCACTCAAGAAATGGATCTTTCTCTACCTTTCTCTACCATTTATTTATCCTTTACTTAGCATTACGGATGCAAGGATTCCTATTTTTTCTAATGGTTTGTAGGTCATTACTGTACTTAGTTGTCTGCCTGCTCAGGGTGGGCTAGATTTGGCCCACGGGAGCCCAGCCAAGTTGGCTTCAGTTTCCTGACAAGCCCCATCTTTTTTTAATGTTTAAGAGAGAGATAGAGTGTGAGCAGAGGAGGGGCAGAGAAGGAGACACAGAATTGGAAGCGAGCTCCGACGCAGGGCTCAAACTCACAGACCGCGAGATCACGACCTGAGCCAAAGTCGGATGCTCAACCGACTGAGCCACCCAGGCGCCCCTTGATGGGTCTAGTTCTTAAGAGTAGTTTAACCAATAATTCCTCCTCCATTTTTAATGCCACTTACTTGTTGAAGACCCTGAGTCCTGATAGGATTTCTCATCCTGCATGTGGCTGGTGGTCAAATCAGCCCTTAACATACGAGGAGAAAAATTCCAGACCCAGGGAGACAGAAACCTGGTGGATGACGTGGTGATGAGAATAAGGGAGAAAGGGTACAGGCCCGGGTGCCATCTAGTGGGTGACAAAAATCCAAAGAGACATTTCTGACTAAGGGCACCCCTCAGGAATTATGACACAGCTTGGCCAAAAGAGCTTGGTCCTCAAAGGTAGTTGGTGCTCTGGTAACAACAGGCTGGGACACACTGATCACAGGACAAGCAAAGTCCTCTTTTTCAAAGCTGTGGAAGGAAGCCACCAAGTCTCTCCAAGGCATCCACTGTGTGCAGCCAGCACTGATTTCTGACAAACCACTCTCACCACGGTGGTTCAGATCCCCAGAAACATCACATTAGCCTCGAAAATTTTAAACACGTCTCAGTTCATCTTACAGCTTTCCAAACAAAACAAAACATCCCTCAAAATCGCTGTCCTTTTATTTTTATTTCACTGACACCTTTACCTTAATCTTTTGTTTGTGTCAATATCTGGCTATGTTATGAGGCCAAGATCCAGGGGTACAGAGAGACCCCTGACTGGTTATCATACAGGAATATGTGGGCTGCTTGGAGCTCCCTGACCTGCTGCCTTGAATAGGACACTTCCCAGTTTCTTCCCCGATTATTTCCTGGGGCTGCCAGAGCAACACCATAGACCAGGCGGCTTAAAACGACAGAAATGTATTCTCGCATAGTTCTGGAGGCCAAAGGTCCAAACTCAAGGTGTGAGACGTGCAGGGGGGGATCCCTCCTGCCTCTTCCAGCTTGTGGTGGCTGCCGGCAGTCCTTGCCGTTCCTTGGCTTCTGGCTGGATCACTTGTACCTCATCCCTCATCAGCACGAGGCATTCTCCACGTGTGTCCCTGTCTTCACACAGCCATCTGCTCATGACGACATGCTGAATTGCGGGTCCACCCTTCTCCACTTGACCTCATCGTAACTCATTACATATGCAGCCGCCCTATTTCCAAATAATCCCATCCTCAGGTGCCAGGGGTTTGGATTCCTTCATGTCTCTTGCGGGGAGACGTAATTCAACCCTCGACATCATCTTCCACGTATGAATTCAGCATAACTGAAGCATGCATACGTAGCTCCAAATAAAGTACAGACTATCAACCTCCCCTCAACTTAAGATGTCTGCCTTGGGGAGCTTGGGTGGGTCAGTCGGTTAAGCATCTGACTCTTGATCATGGCTCAGGTCATGATCTCACATTTCGGTTCCTGAGTTTGAGACCCACGTCCAGCCCTGTGCTGACAGCACAGAACCTGTTTAGGATTCTCTCTCTCTCTCTCTCTCTCTCTCTCTCTCTCCCTCTCTCTGCCCCTCCCCCACTCGCTCTAAATAAATAAATAAATAAAATGTCTGCTTTATCCGGACCGATCCAGGAAATTCTACAGGCCACCATTGTCTTGAGGTCGTATCCGATGCCGCTAGTCTAGAAAGGGGCACATGGACCTTCAATTGTCTGTACAGGATAAACGTATGAGCTCCTCTCAGCTGGGCTGGATTGGCAGTTGTGAGGAAGCATAAGATGCTGGCACCAGATGGGGGAAACAGTTCAGAGAGCAGGGCCAAGACCCCAGAGCACAGACTCGTGGACTCAGAGACTCAGACTTGTGGACCCACTGCGCGGGCCTGCACTGCTGAGCGGTCTTCTCGAGTGTGGCCGGGTTTCTGCCTCCTCTGTGGGTGACGGAGCTCAGCTGCCAGGGCGGTGGAGAGGGTAAGGTTTGATGACGGGGTGCTGCTCAGAGAGTGGTAGGTATTGACGCCCTCCCCCAAATTCTGTAGGTTTGTAAAAAGCTAGAGGTCACATCAGAAATATGAGAAAAGATGCAATCATTCTTTGGAAGAAAGTAACTCATATTCATATTATGAGACACGGCATTTACAGGTTCTTGACCTATCAGAGCCCCCACCAACCCACTTAAAACCAGTATTTTGTAATGCTATCTTTATCTGACGACTCCTAGGTGATACAACTTACACATATTTTCAGAAAGAATGATCATAATGACCTAAGTCTAACACAAAGAAAAAAACAAAATGAAAGCCATTCGTAATGAATAATATTTATTTCAACATGCAAATGCTTGGGTACGGTTATGACAGAAGACAAAGGTCCCCACACATTTACACACTACCCCGAAAGTACCATCCCCACGGAGAAGCACTGGGGCCACGGACTGGACCACAGAGATCCCCAGACCCAAGGGGACGCATCCATGGGGTGCAGAAGGCTTTGGCAAAACTTAGCCGACTCAGAAAGCTAGCTCCTCCCAGCACGTGCACCACAAGATGCAGAGAACACTGGCCAGCTAGAAGTAAAGAAAAGGAAGGGGGATGGGGCGCCTGGGTGGCACAGTCGGTTAAGCGTCCGACTTCAGCCAGGTCACGATCTTGCGGTCCGTGAGTTCGAGCCCCGCGTCAGGCTCTGGGCTGATGGCTCGGAGCCTGGAGCCTGTTTCCGATTCTGTGTCTCCCTCTCTCTCTGCCCCTCCCCCATTCATGCTCTGTCTCTCTCTGTCCCAAAAATAAATAAAAAACGTTGAAAAAAAAAAATTTTAAAAAGGAAGGGGGAAAGAGCGAACTCACTGGGAAAGTACCGCTACAAGAAAGAGAACATGACAGAGAAACAGGGAGACACTCGTCTCTGGAGGTGGCTCAGACCCTGCTGGTTTCCAGGTTCAGTCTCATCCCTGAGAACCTTATGCCGTCCTACCTTTCCTCTAAGATGTCCTAACTCAACTTCCGTGCCTGAAAATCAACACAGTCCTAATACTGCAGTGAAAAGGAAGTTTGGATGAGGTGTATTTTTGTTAAGCTAAAGAAGTCTACTCCTTTGCTGGCATGAGAAGTGATGTTAACGGGAAGGTGAGAACTAGGTGGTGAGGAGGTGTAATTTTCAGTGTTTCCTCACTCACGAACTCAATAAAGAGCGTTAGGCAAAAATAGAGAACACCGCATCATGGCAAATGCCCGTTCCTCCCCAGTTAAGGACTGAAAATCTTAGTCAACCACTAGTGACCTTAGGGGTGGAGCCCCTTGACACCCCCCTACGCGTGCACCGGGGAAAAAGCACCCCAGTAAGCCCAGCTTGATTCTGCACATTAGCCTCGCGTCAACTTTTGGCCAAACTCTGCTCCTGGCAAGGTGCTGAGTCATTGGCATGGGTACTGCCAGTCAGGTCATGTTTTCAACTTAGAAGGAACAGCAGAGCCTGGTAAAACCACCTGTTGCCCAAACCGCCTGTGATGATCAGATTTGTCAACACAGGCACGTGGAACTTTGTTCTGCGTTCCGCTCCGTCCAGTCCAGCAGCTCTCCGATTTGTAGAGCACGCACGGCAGCTGTGTTCTTCACCACAGCAAGGTCTGTTTTACTTGCTTCTCCCTTCTGCCAGTCTTGCTCTCGCTCACCCAGGTTTGTGAGGACAGACAGAGCCCAAGGAGCTCCGCAGATGACGTCCAGGCCAGCCAAGCTTCAGGCAGCACTCCCCGCATGGGCGGCCACCAGATTGTTGTCACGACGCCATTTTTTCATGTCATTCTGGATGCAGTGGTTGTTTCATTGTCGCATTCCTACCCTCCTCCCACCCCCAAGATAGTATCACCAATTGCTGGTGCAGTATTTTTCTGCTTTAAAAGATCACGAATTAAGGAGTGCCTGGGTGGCTCAGTCGGTTAAGCATCTGACTCCGCCTCAGGTCATGATCTCGCGGTTCATGGGTTCCAGCCCTGCACTGGGCTCTGTGCTGACAGCTCGGAGCCTGGAGCCTGCTTCAGATTCTGTGTCTCCCTCTCTCTCTCTGCCCTTCCCCCGCTCCTGCTCTGTCTCTGTCTCTCAAAACTGAATAAATGTTTTAAAAAAATTTAAGTTAATTAAAAAATGGGTCCTGGGCCACATTCGCCCTAAAATTCTGCTCCAGTATGAGGTTTCCTGACTATTAGGGGTTGAATTTTTCCTCCCAAATTCATATGTGGGAAGTCCTGAACCCCAGCGCCTCAGAGCAGAGCCTTATTTGGAAACAGGGTCATTGCAGATGTAATGCGTCAAGAGGAAGTCACACTGGAGTGGGGTGGACCCTAATCCAATATGACCGGGGTCCTTACAAAATGTGAAGACAGAGACACAGAAGGGGAACAAAGGCAAAGATTGGTGGCACAGAGCAGCAGCCAAGGGACACCACAGATGGCCAGCAAAGCACCAGAAGCCAGGAGACAGGCCTGAAGCACATTCTCCCTCCCAGCCTCAGGCGAAGTCAGTCCTGCTGACTCCTTGATCTTGGCCTTCCAGCTCCAGAACGGAGACAAATTCCTATCTAAGCTGCCCACCTGTGGTATTTTGTTAAGGCAGCCCTAGCACACGAACACGTTTATTGACATTGATTTTTGAATGTAAATACTGGCCATCTAACAAATTAGAACCAATTATTCGTATGTAATATGTAAAATCCATAAGGAGAGTCATTTCTCATCACCATAGCTAACTGTTTTTACTTCAAAGGAATAGAAATGCTTGGTCTCTCAGAAACTGCACCTATGGGCCCGGCTCATCCAAACCGGACTCTTTCTTAGGAATATCCCTGGCATTCCCAGTGGGCCCATCTGGTGTGTTTTGAGCAGAAATGATGAAGACGCGGCCAGTAGAAGTCGTACTGGAAGTCACACGGACCTCCAACTCTGAACCGGTCAAACCAATGGAACAGAATATTTGCCACCTAACTGGTGTCCAAATCAAACAGGTACAATGTCAGGTGCTTCCCTCCCACTCCTCCTCAGTTCTTGGCCTCTTCCATAAAAGTTGACTAGAAGGTGGCTCAGCCTTGAATCTGCCCCAGAATAACCTGTCTCTGAACTTCTGGTTTGTAGCAGAGGCTTTGTTATCTACTAGTTGTTGGATTATTGTATGTTTTATTGTACTAGTGAGTCATGGTGATTAGGAAATTCGCTTCCAGTTTTCCCTTCTCGCTTGCATGATCTTAGAAAAGGTTTCCAGAAAGACCTTCCTGGCCTGTTTCCTCAAAGGAGAGCTCACTTATTTCCTGAAAAGTAAAAGCTGAAAGGTTTATGTCTCCTGAAATTATATAATTATAATTCAATGGTATCATATGCAAAACTGTAATATAAATCCTATTTATCAGTTAATTGTTTGGCTATACTTAAGACCCACTCTTAATGGCAGGCATACATACAAGATATGAATATTATCTTCGTTCTTTTCTCCTGCCCACACAAGAGTTAAAGGCAGCTAGAACAGTGCAAGGCAGGGCACTGGTTCAGACTTTAGCCTCTAAGGGGAAGTGGTTACAATGAGAATATTTTCCTCATCCAAATATTGAACACTGCCACAATTCTGGGGACTCAAATCCCCATATCAGAAGGGCAAATGACAAGAGATGCTTGGAATCTGATTCTCACTATTCAAATCTCATGCACGGGGCACCTAGGTGGCTCAGTCAGTTGAGCATCCGACTTGATTCGGCTCAGGTCATGATCCCAGGGTCATGGGATCAAGGCCCGCATCAGGCTCCATGCTGAGCGTGGAGTCTGCTTGAGATTCTCTCCCTTCCTCCCTCTCTCCCTCTGCCCTTCTCCCCTGCTCATGCTCTCTCTCTAAAATAAAATAAACTCATTAATTAATTAAAATAAAATCTCATGCAATTCTTCATTTCAACCCCTTAGAAAGAAGGTGTATGGGTTGTAATAGCTGCTTGAACTTCAGCCCTGGCAGCGGACGTGATGACCTCACTGGGTGTAGCAACGGTTGAGCTGTCCTGCATACACTTGGGCTCAATAAGGAGCATGTCCTCCTCTCTCTGGGGACAGGGTTTGAAAATGACAAATCGGGGGGACCGTGTTTCACGAATAAACAAAGCTCAGTTAAATCTCCCTGCCTTAAGAGAAGAACTGGGCCTTTGATTTGACAGGTTTGGGCAATGTGTGCCTCCAGATCGCGGTGCCGAACTTCTCTGATGGCTGGGAAACCAGGATGTGCCGGACGCATTACCTTTGGTGAGCTGGGAAAAGCCAGCTCTGCCTTCTTTGGCTTATGAAGCAAGTATTGTCCCTCCTGGGGACCAGCTGCTATCCCAGTAGGGGCCACCAGGGTGGCAGTGAGATGGGGGGGCAAAGGGCCCCTCCCCAAGCACATCCCCAAGTGCCCAGGAGCTCCTGGGGCTCTGTCCCCCATTCCGCACAATAAAGGAGCAGTTAGACACATTTTGTAGAGGACAAGCTCACATACCATCTGACTTAGGGTTTGTCTTCTCCCAAATAAGGAAATGCCCATTACCTGATGAAACATAATGACTGTATGCTAATTAATTATGGCTTTTCATTAAGCCTGCAGTTCATCAGAGCAACATCAACATTAGCAGGAAACTCTCTGGTCTACAGAGGACACAGTCTAACCTAGAAACTCTTCCTTCAGCTGCCAAAGGGGCTTGGGTCTGACTTAACCCCACCTCACACAAATCCCTCCAGCTATTGCCGGATATTCACTCAAAGTTAAAAAACTCAAGCATCTTTGTGCACCTTGAGAACCCCTTGTTTTGGGCCATGCTAATGTTTGAGGGACCATCCACGACAGAGACAGCAGATGCCCCCCAAAGAAATGTGTCCACCCCCCACCCCCTGAATGTGGATGGTCCCCACATGAAGGGGGATCCTGAGTGCTAACCTGAGCTGCGATTTGCTCTGAATGGTAACTCTTCCAGGCTGGGACTGACAGATGTGAGGTTCAGTGAAGCCAAGAGCGCCCACACCTGTCTCCTGTGGGCTCGCCACCACAGGTGCAAACCTTTGCATCACTGGCACCACCCAGGCACCAGCAACAGCAGCACAGAGAGGGTTTTGAGCAATCAGCTTAGTGGGGAGCCTCCCCTTCCTTGGGCCACAGTTCTAAGCTCCATACATGTCTTTTGAGTAGCAAGTGATAAAAAAACCCAGCTAAAACTAACTTAGAAAATCAAGGGGATTTATGAATTTCAACTCTCAGGTTGACTCGAAAGAAACTGCCATTCTTGTAGGTCGACCTTTGTCAAATTACCAGCAGTATTATATGCTTCCAAGCTTTATAAAAAGCCCCATGATCGATCATGGTAGTTTCAGGAAAGGCATGATCCAGCAGCTTAGCAAGAGCCTTCAAGGGCACAGATTTCCCATTCTGTCCAGTCTGCCCTCTACAGGGATAGGCTTGTCTCAGACCTCATGAGTCCTCACCCCAGCAGGACCCAAGGTACCTCACGGTGTCAAAAGGGCTGCAACACTCCAAACACACAACATCTTTACACCCTATCATCCAGGAGGGGAGAAATGGTCTCTTTGGAAGCACACACAGAAGGAAGGAGTCCACCTTCCCACAAACACCTTCCCACTTGATTCTCACAGAGTGAAATATTTTTTCGCTACGGCCAGGAGACAGGAATTTTTTTTTTTTTTTTAATTTTTTCAACGTTTTTTATTTATTTTTTTGGGACAGAGAGAGACAGAGCATGAACGGGGGAGGGGCAGAGAGAGAGGGAGACACAGAATCGGAAACAGGCTCCAGGCTCCGAGCCATCAGCCCAGAGCCTGACGCCGGGCTCGAACTCACGGACCGCGAGATCGTGACCTGGCTGAAGTCGGACGCTTAACCGACTGCGCCACCCAGGCGCCCCAAGACAGGAATTTTTTTTTAGCTCAAGCTAATCAGGGCTCATCCTGGGGTTAGGAGTAAAGTCAATCCCACCCATATCACAGAGCTGAGAGTAAGGGAGGCTGGTCTCCTGCCAGTCAAATCTGGGTGCTGTGACCAGATGGGAATGGACAGTTGGTGGCAGAGGACATGTCCAGGGCAGGTGGCTAGCGCTTTGGTGAGCGTGACCAGAACAGGCCCTATGCTGAGTAAGCACCCCAGGGCGTCAGCAGCCGCCTCAGGGGAGAAAGGCTGCGGGGTCAGACGAACTTCCTTCCTGCCAATGGAGGCATGCGGAGCCTCAAGCAGATGTCTGAGCGGACCCTGGACAGTGGCGTTTGTTCCTCGCTGGGGACACCAAGCCCCCCACATGCATGGTCCAGGAGGCATCTTGCCACTGCCCAGGCACCTCTCCTCCCCTACCTTCCCCTCACACAAGACTCGTGGATTCCACTTTCCCTTTCTCCTCTTTCCGGCTCCTCGGGAACATTCTGGCTTCCTCGGTCCTTTCAGCCCAGGGACCTGTGGCCCCCAGTCAGCCCCTTCTGCCAAGCCCTCCAGCCCCTGCCCACCGCTAACCTAGGGGAAGTTTCCAGTCTCAACCCGAGCACATGAGTTCAGAGCACAGACTTCAGAGCCAGCCCGATAGGAGTCGAGCCCAGCTGTCATTGTTGGTGACCTTGGATGGGTTCTCTGTGCCTCTCTCTGCGTCTGTTGTTTCATCTTTAACACGGAGATTATAGCACGTTCCCACCTCCTGTCTGTGAGGAGGATTAGATGAGGTCATAAATGTAACACCCATCAAAGCGTGCCTGGTGCCGCAAACCCCGCCAGTGCTCCTGAGGCAGCACCTGCTGCTATCCGTGACCGCCCGCCCCACCCAGGGACACTGCTCCCTGTGGCTCCGAGCCCTGCACGCCCCTGGCCTCGCCCCTACCTCAATGCTCAGCCTCCCTCCCAGGTTTCCCCGTCCAGGGGGCTGATGCCTCCACGCCTGTGTCTCCAACCCGGATGGCAGGCCATCGCCACCTCCCAGATGCCCAAGCCAGCCTCCCGGAACTTCTCCCACTTGCTCTATGCCTTGACTGGCTTTTCCTCCAGGGCTTTCTACAAAAACTGACCTATGGAAGCTTCTCAGTAGGCTGAATGGATGGATGGAAGGTCTCTGGTTAGGGGAGTCAGACTGAGAATACGGAGTCACAAGGTGATGCTTGAGGTCCTAACAACTGACTTCCTCCAAGTGGCATCAATAGGGGAGAGCAGATGGCACAGGACGGAGCCTGAGGGACAAGCGCGGGAGGGCTGCTCTTCCAAGGGCCCCTGAGGGACACTGCCGAGGCCAGGGCTTCAAAATCTTCGGGGTGGGGCCTGAGACCCTTCACCGTGTAATAAACTCTCGGACACTGCTGGTCTGAGGACACACGTTGAGAAGCCAGGGTGCAGGCCTCGCCAGTTTCCTTTGAAAGTGATTTCACGAATATTTTACTACAATAAAAACAGAAAGAGTTCCTAATGGATTACATTCAGCAGTGACGCAGCCGTGTGTTTTCTGATAGAGACAGATCTCTGCTATTTATTGTGACGTGAAAACCAATCTCTCCATGTGATTGCACTTTTCTAAAGGAATACGAGACTTCTGGGAGGATATATATTGAAATGCTAATTGTAGTTATTTTTAAGTGGCCACCACTGTACATTTTCTTTTCATAGATTACTGATTTTATATGTCGTTTCCTTTTTTCTATAAATATGTGTAAAATAAGAACTCTATAGTAATTTAAAAATTGCCACTTTGAAAAGTCTTAATATAGAAAAACATATTTATAAATACATGTATTATTTCTAGGCCTAGGCACCTGCTCTTGGGCACCCATAGTCTATAATCTGCAAATAGATCCCTCAAAATGCAAATCAGATCACGGCTGCGAGGCCAGGCTGGCCTCCTGGTTCTTCTTCAGATATGCCAGGCACACGGCTGCCGGAGGGCCTTTGCACTTGCTGTCCTGCTCGGAAAATGCTTTCTAACAGACACCTGCATGACTCATTCCCTCACTTCACGCACATCCGCACCCAGATGTCTCCAACTCACAGCAGATTTCCCGATCCCCTTAGAATCACACCCCTCTTCCCTCCACACTGCCTACCCCACTTGATCCTTTTCAGAACACTGTTCACTGACTGGTGCCCCACACAGGTCTCTTATTTTCCCGTGGGTGCAGCTTCCTGAGCGTGGAGACTGTGGCTTCGTGTTCAGGGCTGTGTCTCCAGGCCAAGAGGGCTCCTGGCTCAAAGCAGGCACTCAATGCACAGTTGGAGGATAAATTCTAGGGACAGTTGTGACCTGAAAAGGGATGACTTTTCCTTCATTCTTACACTTACAGCTACACTTGATCTTCAGGGAAGAACAGGCCCCCTAAGAATTTAAGGACAGTTACTAATACCTTTCTGAGAAAAATATGCATATGAGCCAAACGTTTCATGTAATTTCTGGGCTTCTAATGACCTCCTGGAGCTACTTTCTAATCTGGGATCTGCTGCCCAAGCTATAGGTGTCACTCATTTAAGCCCAATTTGCTACTCAGCTGTAGCAAAAGTTACCAGAAAGATCTTTCTTTGGGGTTTCTCCTACTGGGAGAGAGGTCACGACTGCTGTCAGAGAGAGCCCAAACGCCAGCACGAATTGTGGGTTTCCATTTACAATCTGAAAAGCTTGAGACGGGTGAGAACAAATCAGTCGAGTCAGCAGAATAAATTATAGCAGCTCTACGGTCCATCTCCACCTGGTCTAATCACCGGCTTAGCTGTCTCTCTCCATGTCCCCTGAAATATATCACATCCAGTGCCCACGACACACTGATATGCTCAATCAAGAGCCGGCCTTCCTGAGTGCCTACACGCCTCCCTCTCACTAGCAGGGTGTTTCTCGGCTGTATCTGTTTCTAGTCTATTTATATTAGTGTATCTGTATCTGCAATCACACTATTTAATTCAATACAAAGTAACTTGAAAAAAAATACGGTACAAAAGAAGAGATGTTCCTATAAAGACTGCAAAGACTAAGTTGAATGCATTGGAAAGCTTTTTTTTTTTTTAATGTTTATTTATTTTTGAGGGGGGAGGGGCAGAGAGAGAGGGAGACACAGAATCCGAGGCAGGCTCCAGGTTCTGAACTGTCAGCACAGAGCCCCATGAGGGTCTCGAACTCACCAACTGCAAGGTCATGACCTGAGCCAAAGTCGGAGGCTTAACCAACTCAGCCACCCACGTGCCCCTTTGACTGAGGAATTGTTAAAAGAGCTGGTTAGGGGTGGACAAGACACCATAAAGACCAGGTAGAAAATTCTAAAACTCTAAGGAATGCTATGGTACCACAAGAGTGATGGAAGCTGCCTTGGCAAGGGTAAGGGAAATTTAAATGATGCATTATTGATACAATTAGTAGACCCACACTCAAAGAAAAGCTCTTGACAAATAAATAAACCACTTGAATAAACTTAAAATAAGTTAAAATAAAATGATTTTCCACTTTACCTGACTTTGAGTAATCAACCACCCAAACGTAGTTAAAGGGGCTTCAACTATGTTCTAACAATAGGGAGGTGGCCAACCTGAAATCCTTCAGAAACCCTATAAGCATAATGGAATTAATTTCTATAAAGATACAATGCACCAGAACAGTTTTGTTCTTCCCCTGGCCTGACTCCACAAACTTACAAAGAATAGGTCTTCAGGAACACTTGAGGAGAGCGAGTATGACACTGAAGAGGGCCCTAGATGAGAGCCACAGGCTAAGCATTTGCTCTGGTGACAAGAGCTTCCAGAGGATGCATAGGAAAGGGCTGTGGAATCCAGTTTGAACTTGAAAAATGCAGGAACCAGGCAAGAATGGGCATAGTGCTCAGCAGGGATGATTCTGAAAAATAATTAACAGTGACAAGCACTGGAGACAAGAGCAAAGATCTAGTCCGTGATTTCCCTGAAAGGATTTTGTTTTCTCTAATTTATGAAGACTTCAACCAAAAACACAGAGTTGCTTTAAATCCTATCCACTGAATTATTCAGTATCTCCTTCGAGTTATTCAGTGTCTGGGGATAAACCAGTGGCCAGGCTCACACCCAGAGGAAAGAGAAACAGTAGTAAGTCTTGAATGTTGAAATAATCAGTTCTCCGAGGAGGAGAGCGTCACTCGAAGCCCTGCCAACCAACAGGTTTTAGTTAAAAGGAAGGCTTTTAGGTACTGGGTTTGCCATCAAGTAAACTTTACCAGCCTGGAAGAGTCCACAGACTCAGGTCTGGGGCAGGTTTGCTGAAGTCATGAGATACTGCAGCTGGCAGCGATAAGTGTACTTTAGCATAAGCTAATCAAATTCAGGTCCAGGAGCACTGAACTTCCCTGACCCTTGGATACACAGGCAGCCTTGCCCTCCCTCCTGTTTGCGACTGATAACCGTCCGCCCTCCCTCGTCCTCCATCTTTTGGACAGGCTCCAAGATCTAGGCCATCCGTTGGGTTTCACCAGCCAACAGGATCCATCCAGCAAGTTAAGGATATCAGAGCTTTGTCGGCTGACATCTTTCTCTGCCCCGTGCCATGCTGAGAAACTACTGGAATCTAAATGCACCTGTGCTCCAATAGACAACATTCAGCCTTCTGGCTGCAGTTCTGAAAAATCACTACCTTTAAAGGCTGAGGAGGAGTTGGTCAAGTGCTTTCTGCACTGCCTTGGACTTGGTGACATTGCCAAGGCTTTGGGGCAAGAGTGGTTATCAAAGTAGTGTCTTTGTAAGAATCATCTGATGGCGACGGGGACAAGAGATGAGAAAGAGAGAGGGGGATGGGGTAGCAGCCAAGGGACTTCACTCATTAACTTAGTCATTCAGTCAACACCTCCTTTGTTCCAGGAATTGGAAGAGGCTCTAAGGACACAGCATGGAACAAAATAATAGCATGTGACAGCAGGGCCAGACCCATGTGGGAGAAGCCAGGGAGCACTTACAGCAACAAATCGGAAGAGCTGAAGGCCGAAACTAAGGTGGTGACATGTGAGGTAGAGAAGGGAAATGCGTTATTCGAACAGATCAATCATGCCAGCTATTTCTTACTATCAATTGCAAAAGTCAAGCATTTTCTTTCTTATTTATTTATTTATTTATTTATTTATTTATTTATTTATTTTGAAAGAGAGAGAGAGCACATGCACATCAGTGGAGGGGCAGAGAGGGAGAGAGAGAATCCTAAGCGGGCTCCGTGCAGAGCCCAACGCAGGGCTTGAACTCAGAAACCGTGAGATCATGACCCGAGCCAAAACCAAGAGTCGGTCGCTTAACTGACTGAGCTACGCAGGTGTGCCCCAAAGTCAAACATTTTCATTCAAACTGTGTAACAGGACAAAATATAATGAGCCCCTCCTGTAGGTTCACATCCCATAGGTCACAGGAGGCCACTTTTAACAGATGGCTGGTTTTAGGAAGCAACACTGAGGGGGAGCAGGATGTGACTTCCCATTTAGGACATGACCTGGATAGATGCTTCTGAGATAACAAACGAGAGGACAACTACTTCTTTTTTTTTTTTTTTAATTTTTTTTTCAACGTTTTTTATTTATTTTGGGGACAGAGGGAGACAGAGCATGAATGGGGGAGGGGCAGAGAGAGAGGGAGACACAGAATCGGAAACAGGCTCCAGGCTCCGAGCCATCAGCCCAGAGCCTGACGCGGGGCTCGAACTCACGGACTGCGAGATCGTGACCTGGCTGAAGTCGGACGCTTAACCGACTGCGCCACCCAGGCGCCCCGAGGACAACTACTTCTTAAGAGAATGAGTCTACTGGGACCATGGTGAATTTCTTACATAACAGCTTTACTGAAATGTAATTCCCATACCATATAGTTCGCCCATTTAAACTGGATTACAACTCCACGGTTTTTTAGGGCATGCATGGATACATACCATCACCGCAATCAACTTTAGGACATTTTCATCGCCCCAAAGAGAAACGCTGCACAAAGTGGCTGCCTCTCCCCATTTCCCCCAACTCTCTTCCCCAGACCTAGGCAACCACGTTCTGTCTCTACAGATTTGTAACACTGCCGATAAGTGGGATTGTACAATATGTGGTCTTTTGTGACTGGCTTCTTTCACTTACCATCCTGTTTTCAAGGGTCAGCCATGTTGTAATGCATGTCACACTTTTGGTGGTTAAACAATATTCCATCGCATGGATACAACACACCTTGTTTATCCATTCACTTGGTAATGGATGTCTGGCTTGTTTCCACTTTTTGGCTACTATAAATATTGCTATGAACATTCATACACAAGTTTTTGAGCGCCTGTTTTCAATTTTCTTAAGCACGTATCTATCCTTGGAATTGTTGGGTCAAGTGTAATTCCATGTTTAACTTTTTAAGGACCCGCCATGCTGTTTTCCACAGTAGCCACACCATCTTGCATTCCCACCAGGAGTGCAGCCTCTCTACGTCTTTGTAAACAATTATCATCTGACTTTTTGACCACAGCCTTCCTAGTGGATGTGAACTGGTCTCTTATTGTGATTTTGATTTGCATTTCCCTGACCACCAGTGATACTGAACATCAACTCATGTGCTCGATGGACATTTGTATATCTTCTTTGGAGAATGCATATAATCACATCTTTTACCCATTTTTCAACTGAGTTATACTCTATTGAGCTGTAAGAGTTCTTTAAGGATCCCTTATTAAATTTATCATTTGCAAGTATTTTCTCCCATTCTGTGTCACTGTTCACTTACTCGATGGTGTCCTTTGAAGTACTAAAGTGGTTAATTTTGGTGAAGATCAATTTACCTATTCGTTTGTAGCTTGGGTTTTTGGAAACCACTGCCTAATCCAAAATGAAACATTTAGGTCTATGTTTTCTTCCATTATGGATCTCTGACTGTGTTCTTGAACCGGTGAACTAAGAAATGAATGGGAAGGTAATGCTACTTTCCTTTGAAACAATATTAATTTTTTCTGACAATTCTCACCTGAGATCTTCCTAAAGAGCTACTGACATGACAAGCACTATCATGAACCGAAATGCGGTTCAGAGAAGTATTAGGATGATGAAACAAGAGCTTTCAAAATTACTGAGTGTTCACCACAGGACAAACATCACTCAAAATTAGGTGAATGTCATATTCTTTCTTCTAGAACTTCTAACTGTTCAGTTATTTCCAGAATTCTCCATGGCTCCAAGAACATGAAAATAAACCAGATTTCCTCACCTAAAAGCGACAGTGTATGATTCGCATGGTTCCTTACGTTACTTGGTCTGGAGGGAAAACAGTTGCAATCACACGCTTTGGTTTCTCTGGGGGGGCCTCAGCTGTGGGCACAAGCACACTTGCTTCACTTGCTTCTTTAAGGAGAACAGTGCTGATGGGGTGCACAGCACCCTCACCCCAGGATGTACGAGTGCTTCTAGCAAACGTCAGCCTGGTCCTAGAGACGCCCAATACCACCAGATGCAGAGGCCACCTATGGAATTGGAAAGACCAACTGCCCTTGATTGTCAGTTCTACTTCTAAACCTCATGTAGACTTGGGTTCATTCCAAATTTCATGACTGAGCAGGTTCTTTGGGTCGTCAGCCTCAGCAGGAAAAGGGACATGGCCAGGAAGACACCTGGCCAAGGCAAGAGTAGAGAGAAGCAGGTAAAGAAGCAGTGCCTGGTTCTCCATTTGTAGACTTTCCCGGCCAGATGCATCATCCCCACCCACGAGCAGGGATCTGTTTTTGATCTCGATGGAAATACTCACATTTGACAAAACATAAGACTCACTTATGTTTCAGAATTCACGTAATGATTTCATCGCTCTCAAATTCTTAAACATTTGTCCATTGCAGAATATGCCTCCTGATAGAACCCTCTCCTCTCCATCCATCACGATGGAAATACCTAGTATCCCTGCCTACAGTTCCGGGGACTGACATCCATGTTTCCTGTGTGAAACGCCACCCTCGCTTGTTGCCCCTCCCCCAGGGTGTCCCTGCTAAACACTGAGGGACTGAACACAGCTGATACAGAAGCCTAGCCTTGTCTGCCCCCATGTCTTCACTCCTCCCAGGAAGACCGCAGGGCTTGCTGAGGGCAAGGACCATCTCGCTGCCCCTTCAGCTTATAGGAAAGCTTGTGTTGCAAATGTTGATGGCACAGGAGTGGACCCTGATCACTCCAGGGGGGCCCTGTGCTATCCCAAGTCCCAGAGCTCCCCACGCTGACGTGGGGCCAGACCAAACTGTACCTCCAGATAAGGTAACAGTGAACACAGTGTCATCAGAGAGGAGCAGAAAGAGAAGTTTAGAGCCTGGGTCGGTCGGCCCAGCCTCACAGATTCTGTACATGGACACGATGTGGCCGTTGGCCGTGAACATCACAATTACGATTTGTTTCGCTCAGGTTTCATACAGCAAATGCCTCATCCTAATTTAAAGTGATCATTTCTCTAAGAGATCCAGACAGGGGAAGTGCAAACATTCACTGCGCGCGTGCACCAGGGAGAGGAGTGCAAACGTGGTCATTTCATCGCGATCCTCACAATATCAGAGGGTCTGCTCACATCCGTGGGGCAGGGGAAGTAGGTCTGAGTGTTTTCATGTTACAAATTCTAACATCGGCCAATGGCCTAAAAGGCTAGGTTTGAATTTAGGATTTTCAGAGTCCTCAAAGTTCTATGGCAGAAGGTGGCAGCCCCAGGAGAACCAGATCCAGCCCTGGTTATGCGCCTGCCACGTCCACATTCACAGGCCCAAGGAGAATGATGGTCACCCCAGAGATAAATCCAGCCGGGGCACAAGCCGTTACCACAAAGGTGGCACCGATAATGGATTCAGTCACAAAGATCGTCACATTTGCCCATTCAAACCAGGGGGCATTTCAGCACAGCTGCAAAGCATATCTCCTAGCCTGAAATGAAGAGTCGTTCTAAATTCCTTGCAAAGATGGACACTGCTGGTGAGATCTTTTCCTGACTGGAGGCAGATCAGATGAGATAATCACAAGAACGTGGGATGCATGGGTATTTGACGAGTTACAACTGGAGAAAGGCAAAAACAAGGCACTGGATGTTCTGGCCATAAAAGTCAGAGTCTGTGACTTCTAAGGCAGCGGGGGTGGGGGTGGGGGTGGGAGGGGGGCGACTGTAGTTTATGGAGGCATTGGGAACAGAAGAGAGACTGGTCCAGGGAAGACCAGGGGTCTCCAGCATCACGACGGATCAGAGTTTTTGATGACAAATCCAGCAGTCTGAAAGGTCACCTTCCCCACTCCCACCCCCGCCGTGGCAACGGCCTGAGGGACACAGATGGTGGGTATTACCTTTCCAAGCCAATGCCAGAGTGAAGGAAAGAAAGGGGAGAGGCCTTCATGTTTAGGTGAAGTATGAAGTCTCGATCTGGCATCTGGTGTGGAAGCAGCCCACGTCAATGTCGACTATTTCTTCCGTCAATTTGACTTTGCGGTCTCTGGATTCACATAGGACCAGGGGTCTGGTGGAGCCTTCTTCAGCTGTGACATACTCACCCAAGTATCACACTTGGTCGTTTGGCAGCAGTGACGGTGACCAAAGAGTCCTTAGGGGGTCCTCTCCAACCGTCTCATTTTTGTAAAAGCAACAGAACAAAACAGTAACTGTGCGTACATGACAAGACTGTAAGATCCCCATTGTTAAATCTGATGAGAGTTCACTTAAAAGGGAAATGTACTTATTCTGTGATATACAACGTTTTAAGATAATAACTGAAATGATGACTGACAACATAGCAGGACATACCAGATTTCTAGGAATCTTACACAATTTTCTAGAATACGTACAACATACGCCTACAGAACACAAAGAACACCCAGTATTACTTTTTGACAGAACTACTTCCTATGTAACTAACATATCAAATAAGACTAATTCGTGTAACACCTCTCTAAGAATGTATGGAGAAAGAACAAATCTTCGGAGATGCTACAGGGACTCTAGAAAATCCCGAAGTTATCTCCAGGTCAAAAAGACATCAATTACAATTTGGCTTGGGGGAAGGTTGTCGAAAGTATCAAAAGGCCTTAAAACACTTGGTCAAAAAGGTTCACAGGTCACCATGAAACGCTGCTTAGTTACCCATTTAATCATAATGACAAAGACTGCAGGCAAATAAGGAAAGTTAAACATTTGTGTACAAAAACCTTAGCTCTTTGAACAGACAAGATTCAGTTCTCTTTAGTAATCAAAGACCTGATAAACACATCAAGAAACACAGGAAATTATTTTGATAAAATATAATCTTTTGTTTTCTAGGCAGATTACTTAAAAAGATAAAAAAAACTCTTTTACACCTCTTACCAAGAGTAGACCAAAAGTCTAAGCAAACTCTGTCCTTTTAACAGAAAGAACACCAAACATTAATTTTGCAGATTAATTTTGATATTAAACCCATTTATTTAAAAACTTAAATCTATTCGAATCTTAGCCAGCTTGACCACACATAAAATTGTTCTGCAAAGATTCCTTTTCCACAAGCTTCTACAACTTTTTAAACACCCCTTCAGATGTTGTCCTGTTTTTCCTCTCCCATTCCGAAATAACCAGCCTCACTTTAGGAAAAAATCATGCTCTTTTGCCTCAAAAAAATAATTCATCTTTATTCCTTGTACCTTCTCTTACCAAAAACACACATCTTACTTTCCTTGCATACAGAAATGTGTACCTTATTACTTCTAGTACCTTACATATGTTAAAAATTTTAATGCTTAATATATTTTAATTTCTAAATGATTTTTTACAAGTTTATTATTGGAGAGAGTACGTGTGTGAGCATGGGGGAGAGGCAGAAAGAGTGCGAGAGAGAGAGAGAGAGAGAGAGAGAGAGAGAGAGAGAGAATTCCAAGCAGGCTCCACCCTGTCAACGCAGAGCCCGATGAGGGGCTTGATCTCACGAACTGTTGAGATCATGACCTGAGCCAAGATCAAGAGTCAGACGCTTATGTGACTGAGCCACCCAGGCGTCCCTAAAATGCCTTAATTTCTGATGAAAATAAGAAGTTGACAATTGCGAGCTGTTTTTTACTTTAGCATTCTACGGCTTGGCAAATGTATAAATACATTTTTATATTTTCTAGAAACACATGCTTTCTCCATGTGGCACAAACACGTTCACTCATAGCCTCAAATAGCTTTAACTGCTCTGTAAAAATAAGTCAGAAAGTAGATAAACCTATCCATCTTCAGTAATTAACGTTTTGGTATTTTATTTAGAGAAGATCTAGACAGTCAAGTACTAATTTAACTTAATAAAACTTTAAGTGTTCAGGTTACCAAAAAGATTTGGGGTAACTATTTAAAAAGCTCACCGAGGGGCGACTGGGTGGCTCAGTCGGTTAAGCATCCAACTTCGGCTCAGGTCATGATATCGCAGTTTGTGGGTTTGAGCCCCGTTGGGCTCTGTGCTGACAGCTCAGAGCCTGGAGCCTGCTTCAGATTTTGTGTCTCCCCCTCTCTCTGCCCCTCCCCTGTTCATGCTCTATCTCTCACTGTCTCTCAGTAATAAATAAACATTTTTAAAAAAAAATTTTTTTTAAAGTTCACCGAAAAATTTCTGCCCCCACTTACATGTATTCAGTTCACTTGTTCCCAGCATGTGGGATGAAAATTTCATCAAACCAAGTTATTTTCTGTGCTGACAAATTTTGTAACAGTGATAACATGAATTTATTTGATTAATAAATCCAGGTAGAATAAAAGACGTATGTGTGCATTATATTTAATGTTGATAATTCTACAGACATGTCTGTCTTGACTAAACCCACGAACTTTCATCAGCTTTAATATGAATATTTTCCCAGATCACGTGAACCTGAAAAGCATTTCGGTCTCTATTACATTTTTGAGAATTTTATGAACACTTTGTTCATATAAGTGCTTTTCCTTAAGCCAACTGAATAGAGCTGTTTAAAAAAATTAATTTTGGCAATACAATCTGGAGGTGGAAAATCCCACACATGTACAATACACATATATAAACATACATACAGACAGAAGTAAACAGAGACCTTACAGCTTTTGTTTCAAAATTTTAGCGATGAGACGGTAGGATAATGCAAAACTCACTGGTTTATGAAAGATGCTGGATCCAAATCATGTGTCTGGAAGATGAAATAAGTAAAGGTCACCTGCTCAGGTGACTAAAGCTTTTTACTAATATTTGTTTATTTGCCTAAGTTTCAAATAACCTTTTCCCCTTTTGTTTTCCTTCTGATAAGAATGACCTCCCTGAAGTTTTTATTTCAAAGACATGGCCTAGCTAAGTCTTGGGAGACCAGGTAGAACATTTACCTGCCAAAGGCACAGGGGGAAAAAATGCAAGTTCCTCCCGGAAGAAACTTCATGTTCTAAGGTCAGAAGTTTTACAATACTGGGGCATCTGCGTGGCTCAGTTGGTTAAGCATCCAACTTCGGCTCAGGTCATGATCTTGTGGTCCATGAGTTCGAGCCCCGCATCCAGCTCTGTGCTGACAGCTCAGAGCCTGGAGCCTGCTTTGGATTCTGTGTCTCCCTCTCCCTCTTTGCCCCTTTCCGCTCACACTCTGTCTCTCTCTCTCTCAAAAATAAATAAACATTTAAAAAAGAATAATTTTTACAATACTTACACATCTTTTGAGATAAATAGAGGTGGTTTTAGGATTGCTAACTATAGGTGAACTGTGACTTGTGACTTGTTCCTAGAGCCACATTTCTAGTTTTGCTAAGATGTGTAAGATAAAAACAGTTGTTTTTAATTCCTCAAAGAATTAGATTACAGCCTAATGATACCAAGGGGCTGATCTGTCCATCTAACCAAATTACCTTCAATTTACATCAGGGAGTGGATTTCCAACTAAGATGAAAACCCAAGATTTCTATGTTCTGGATTTAGACCTGTTTGTCTTTGGGATGTTTTACAAAATCCTTTCACAGACATCAGAAGGTTGTTCTTTCCTTCTGGATGTGTGGTTTTATTTTAGCTTAGGGAAAAATGTCTATGTCAGGCACTGAATATCAGCTTCCAGTTTCACCAACTTTTGACCACCGAGCTACTTTACAAAAATCCTTTAAATATTTTGTCAGTTTTCAGCTGAGATGAACAATAAATTATTTTTGGTGGTATTGAACAACCCTTGTTGGGTTTAAGAGGAGGCAAAGAATACTACTTTCTCAAGATTCAGAGTCACTCTGAAATATGGCCAAAAGGAAGAACTGACAACTTTTGTGTTCAAGGCAGGCAGAAAGCCAAGCAAAGTTCTTAGGACACAAAACAAGACAAGCAAGAAGGCAAGAACTCTCCCTGGAGGAGACAGAAAGAGTCAAGAATCAGTGGGTTGGGTTTGGAAAGGAAGAGACAACTCAAGAAATTTTATTTTCTCCTCTTGACTGGGCATGCAGACAGAGATCCAGGAGAGCTGACTCTGGTAGGAACCCTCACCTTTCACCGACTTCTGTCAGTCTTCCCCAAACACCATCTGTAGGTTCCAAGAGGGCTTAAAGAGTGTAGCTTCAGTATCTACCAGAATCTGGCAAAGTGTTTCATTCATTTGTAGTTTCCCTTGTTTGTTTAAGGGAGTGACAGCCGTTTACCAGAAAATTCCTGAGTCCCAACAACTCTAGGAGGGGCCCATATGGGAGCTCTCCTTTAAGGGTAGATATGGAGGCATCTATAAGGCCACTCAGTTGGCAAATTTTGTTTTCAGTCTTATTCCAAAGTCCTTTCAAAGTACTTGGCTGCAGTCATGAGTTCCATCAGACTGATGGGGGCTCAGTTCCAACCTGTTTTTGTTGTTGTTTTTGTTGTTGTTGTTGTTGAATTTTTAATCAGTCTACTAATCTCAGGGACTGATCCATTTACAAACAGCGCAGCTAGAGCAGGTTGGGTGACCTCATTTTTTGCATGGAACCTGAATGCCACAGGAAGAGTGCTTCCACACAGGCTTTAATGTCTGCCACAGATTCATCTTTTTTGTTTGCATGTTTCAGTAATAAACCAAATGGTGCATGCAGGAAAAACTCCTCCAAAGGATGGCTTTTAAGAGATCAATCACTATTTTATGAACTTTTTCTGGTCCACGAGGGAAGTGTGTTTAAGATCGAGGATCCTGAGCATCTTTGGGTTTACGCTGATCTGTTTCCTGACTCCATGTTTGGGCTTCCTCAGGGCCAACCTGCATGTGCATAAGCCCATAGAGATCTGGAAGCCTGCGGTCCTTGGCCCTGGTAATGATGAAATTCTTCAGGAAACTTCTGGGGATCCTCCCTAGGTTTAGGAAATTCTGTTACTATGGTAGTTCACTCTTTGACCAAGGAGTTTAAGATATCTTTAAAAAAATTTTTTTTAATGTTTATTTTTGAGAGCGAGCGAGCACAAGCAGGGGAGGGGCAGAGAGAGAGAGGGGGACACCGAATCCGAAGCAGGCTCCAGGCTCTGAGCTGTCAGCACAGAACCCGACACGGGGCTCGAACTCACGAACCATGCGATCATGACATGAGCCAAAGTTGGACACTTAACTGACCTACCCCAGCACCTCAGGAGTTTAAGGCATCTGAGGAGGATCTCCTGCAACCTGGGGTGACCCATTCTGTTTGTTTGGTTTGGGAGCCCTTGCTTTCAAAATCTTGTCTAACAGGAATGTTTCTCATAATGGCCATTGTAATTCTAGGTTGTTTTTAGTAAGACTTTGTCATTGTAAATATCTACAGCTTCTGGGACCACAGTTCTTAGACACCATTTAAGTAGTAGTTGTGCCGAAAGGTGGTATGTTCAACTCTCTGAGCTAAGGCTTTGGGTCTTTTGGAGCCGAACTAACACCTAAGGGGATGTGTGGCTGGGCTGGGGATCGTGTGATGTTTGTACCTCACCACACGGAGACTTTCTTGAGGTTGGCAGGTGATCTAGCATCAGTGTAACCTGTTCTGTGACCAGCTTATGGATTAAGTTAGGTGGCAAGCATTCTAACAGTTTTTAAGTGCTCAACGCATGCAAGTCAATTATGCAGCTTTTGGCTTCCAAGACTTCCACTGCCTTTACCTACACGAAACACACTGGATCCAGGCCAGCTTAAGCCACGCCTAGTTTGACTCCAGTTGGCAACTGCCAGCAACGGGACTGGGGACAGGACTAAGCCAGCAGACCCCAAACAAATGGAGAACTCTGGAATGAACCACCACCAACATGGAATCTGAGATTCAAGCAAGGGTAAGGATTCTGACCAGACGGGGGAACTGCAGTCCCGACTGCCAGCACTTCTCAACATGGAATCAGGGACCGGAAGCAAACGACAGCTCAGAGAGCCAACAAGGTCAGGAGCTTGACACAGAGAGAGCAGAGCTCAGAACCAAGAGGAACTTACCCACAGCCCTCCGAAAGGGCTAGAAAGACAGAGGGTTTGTGGGTACGCAGCCTGTGTTTCTCGTCCCCAAAGCCGCGAGAGGCTCCCTTCAGATCCCATCCCTGCCACCAAATCTGTTAAAAGCCAAAATTCATCTGAATAAAATTTAAAGATCTTATTAGTTTTATTCAACAATTCACGACTGGGGTGGTACCCCACCTGGCACATAGTAAGAAGGGCCCAGGAGCTGCAGAAAATGTTAAGAGTTACGGGCAGAAAGAGGTGGGACAGGGAAGTTATTTCAGCAGAGCCATCTTCCTTTGAGGGGACCGCAGCGGGGAAGAGGGATCCATCTCGGATTATCTCATTAGTGCTGGCCAGGTAATTCCAGACTGCCCGGCTTAAGATTCTACTCCTGGGAGAGGCTGAAACTGCAATCCATTTAGGTATTAAGCCTTGGTTTGGTGATGTGGGCTTAGCACAATCTGGGGCCTGTTGCCTCTTTTTAAATCATACTCTGTAATTTACAAAGTCCTTTCCAATGTGTTTTAGTTATTTCTGAAGAACTCCATCGCTTTTCAGTTGGCCAGCATGCCAATGGAAACGTGCAGTCACACGTAACTACAAAGCACTTAGAATCTAATTCGTCCTTCCAGTTTCCACATTCGGAAGAAAAATAGCATGAGGCCGAGGATAATAAACAAAGATGACAGAATTAGTCTCCTGGAACTCGAATGAGAAAATGAACACAGCCGTACCAGAATTCCTCATGGCTCATCAGCACCAGCTAACTTTCTTCAAAACTCAGGTTCCAAATGTCCCATATCTCTTTCAAATTTTGTTTTTGCAAAGGAGGGAATGAATATTTTCTTACGTGAGCACATTAACATTTTTGGCCTCTGAAAGAGTAGTTTTTTTAAACTTTAGAACCTATACGACTGTGAACCTCTTCGGAATATTTTCAGTCTGTGAGAAGGGAGGGCTAAAATGTCCTCTCATGGTTCACAGGTTTTATTGTTTATAGTTCACAGGTTTCTTTCTTTTAATCAAAGACGGCATGGTCTCTTTTTTATAGGTCCTATAGGCTACCTTCTCCTTATCATCTGTTTCAAGTAGAATCATTAGAAATCTTACATTTTGGGAGTGCCTGGGTGGTTCAGTCGCTCAGTTAGGCATCTGGCTTCAGCTCAGGTCACGATCTCACAGTCCCTGAGTTCAAGCCCCGCATAGGGCTCTGTGCTGACAGCTCAGAGGCTAGAGCCTGCTTTGAATTCTATGTCTCCCTCTGTCTGCCCCTCCCCCGCTTGCACTCTCTCCTCTCTCTCTCTCTCTCAAAAACAAACATTAAAAAAATGAAAAGAAAAAAGAAATCTTTCATTTTTTAGACCTTCCTAATTCCCTCGAAAGGGAAACTCTGCTGGAAGAGGCAGAACTGGTTGTTCAGTGAGATAAGGAGGAGCACAAGGAGAGATCCAAGGACATTCCCTTCCTCACACCATAGGGACAACTTGGGTCTGAATGACTAGTGCATTAAATGACTCTGCTGAATAATCAGATTCTAAACGTTAAAGACAATTATGTACCAAATAGACAGACAAACGTGGTGGTATATTTTAAAAGCCAGATATATTTTTAAACGATCATGCCTACAATAAGTAAATTATGTAGTGATGGAACATCAAAAAAAAGTTGATGAACAAAAAGGCACACATTCTAAGAGTTCAAGAGTAGAAAGAACAGAAGAGTTCCTTTTGGTTTGCTTCTAAGGTAAGAGAAAAGAGAAACAGGTGTACTAAAATGATATCTCGGGTGAAGGTTTCTGTCAGCTGAAGCAGTTAACATTGGCGTCTTTCTCCCTGGTCCGAAGCAGTCTTTTCTTTCATTGACTTCTGAGAGTGTGTTTAATCTTCCTTTGTGTACAGATGGTACATCAGGGCTACCACCAGCGCTGAGATGGCGGGGATCACCCAGTTGGTCCACCAGCTGGAAAGAAAGGGCAATGATGCTTGTACGGTGCTCGATACACAGGACTCAAAACCTCTGCTCTTCTGATTACCATGAAAGCCACTGTGGCATGTTTTTATTACCTCTCTAACGTACCTGGATGAAAAACCAACTAACTCGTTAAAAGAGACATGAGCACATCACATGCCCTAATATACCAGCACCTGCTCAGCTTTATAAGAAAATGAACGGCCCCACCCCTGTTCCACTTAAATCTATTTCTATAAACTTATGCAAAGAGCTATGAACTACTCACTCCCCCAATAGATGCTACCGATAACTAGTGACTTATCTAAGGACACGAACTCTGAGTTACAGATCGCAAGTTCATAAAAGCAAATATTCCTTACAGGTTTTATTCTACTCACATACACTAAGAATTTAAAATAGTACTAAACCGAGAACCAGAAAATCAAGTTTCTCATTTTGGCAGAGGCATCAACAGGTCTATAACTGGGAGAACAGCACATCTCCTCGACTGTGAAGTTAAGGACTTTGAACCACAGGATGATTAAGGTTGCTATGTCCACCACAACTTTACATTCTCCGACTCTGTTCTGAAAATCTAATCTGTACAAATGCACAATAGACTTAACGCAGGAAGAAACAGCATGCCCAAACGACTTCATCTGTGGTCCACAGGTATAAACCCAGAAAACTCCCTAACTTACACACTGTTTCAGTCCTGGTGCAAAGAACTTCTGATCTACTATAAATGGCAGATGACAGATCAAATCAGGGACAAAGCTAGGATGATCTTCAATTTAGATATGAACCTTTAATTACTTAGAAAATAAAATATACAGCTTGTGGAATGTGAATTAAGCCAGACAATCACCTATGAAGACATACATTTTCTGGCATAAAGTTTCTACCCTGTAAAACTTCACACATCAACCCATACGAAGATGGAGTTCATTAACAAGATTTAACCTGCACAAGGGTTACAAATGCAATTTTCATCTTGGTGGGCTTTTCAGTTTTCATTTAGAAGGAAACTGATCTGCCCATGAAACATAGGATGAAGTGAGTACTAACCACTGCCTGAAGGCAGGTAATGTACTAGAACACCGACAGAGACTGGGGCGGTTACATTTGACAGGGTGAAAGAATAAATAAGCATAAATGTGTGGCTTTGAGCTTGGGGCCAAATATCTCTAGCTACCAGATACACAGATACATATAGTCCCAATTACACAAGTCAATATGCTAGAACTGCCAAAAATGTCAATACAACGTTGGACTATACCACAGAAATCCAGTCCCTAGAACAAGGGACTCATGTTACACCTGGAAGAACACTGAACCATGCCCAGAGGGACCTGATCACTACAATGTTAAAACCGGATCATATACTGAATGAGAAAGGAAAGAGATGTTTGCCTGGAGAGTAAAAGACTGTGCCGGCCACAGGACTACCGTGGAGAAAAGGAGACCCATTTGTTCAGTCGGTCCTATAGGGTAGATATGGCCAGAGGGTGAGATTCAGGGTCGTTCTGAAGAGGGTCCCGAGTCTGAGCTGACAGCCGAAGAGAGTGTCCTGAGTCATGTGGGTACCAAGTGGGGACAATCCTGGGATGTCCACTGATGGGGGCGGAGGGGGCATGGTGGACGCCTGCACCTCAAATGGGGGAGGGTCCCATAATCCCACTCTGACTCTATGAGCCTTCTGATCACAATTACTTTAAAAGAAAACTACCACGTATCACGTACCTGGAATTAGAATCAACAGTAGTAATGAGAGTCTCCTGAAACACGAGAGAAAAAGTAAACGTAAAGGGAACATCTCAACATTTATTCAATTGACTAAGGACTTCTTTTATAAGTAGGTCACAGTATTTTACTCAGTACATTCTTCCAAACACATTGAAAGGGAAAATTAACATCATAAACTTCTCACTAAAATGCCCAATTTCACCATTTTTTCAGAAGGAAAAAAATTTTAAGAATCATCTGTATGTAAATTACTTATAACCTAGATAATTTGAAAGAAAATGTTAAAAACAGCCTATATATAAAATATCCTGTACACAGTACACATCTGAATCCTTTAATGGAGAAACTGAAAACAGATTATCATGTACACATACACATAACCCCACCACTACCTTCAGGAAGAGCAGTTTAATTTTTTAAAAGCACTGATGAAACATTCAATAAAAAACATTAGTTATTTCATTCAAATTTTATGTGAAGTAAAGTTACCCAAATTGCATTAAAAGCCATGTCAAGCAAAAAGAGAGAAGTAAAAACAGTCATTTAAATTATAACACTCTGGGGGCACCTGGTTGGCGCAGTTAAGTGTCTGACTTGATTTCAGCTCAAGTCAAGATCTCAGGGTCATGAGATCAAGCCCCCAGTCAGGCTCTGCACTGACAGTACAGAGCCTGCTTGGGATTTGCTGTCTCTCCCTCTCTCTCTGCCCCTCCCCAACTTGTGTGTGCACACTCTCTCTCAAAATAAATAAGTAAACTTAAGAAAATAATTAAATTAATTAATTGTAACACTGTGGACCACCACCTTTCCTGGACTCCAACTCTGACAAGACGGCTCTAAAAAGATACGGGAGGCCTTAGGGACTGGTCTCTCACACCGTCACTGGCCAAGAGCCCTCTGAAAATAAGGACGCCCTGTGCGTGTGCTGGGGTCTTTCACAGTTGCAGCCTAATTTACCTTCCAGAACTTTCTGAGAGAAGTTCTTCTTGTCGGTACCATGAAAGTGAACTAATTTTGGCTCTGGAACAATACATACTTCCCCAAACAGCTGAATAACTAAGGCCTAAGAAAAAATAAACTGTTCTGGGCTTGAAAACTTAAGAAGCATTCTTTTGAAATTTCACACCAGCAGAAGTATTAGTGCCTCAAAGGAAGGTAAGTAAGGCAGCTTCCTCAGAGAGTTCATCTCCGCAGTTTCCCAAAGCACAAGACAAGCCAGTAGCAAAACAATCAGCAGTCTGCAGTGAGGCAAAGCGACACACAGCAGGGCGCATTAGAGAAACCCCATGAAAAGGCAGAAAACTTTTAGGGAAGGGCAAGCAAAACAGTTAGGAGACCCACAAACCTGGAAACATGGCCTTTAAGATTCCTGACACAATAGGAGGGAAAAAAATAAGTCATTTAAAAAGGAAACTTCACACATCTATTATCTCTTTAAGCAATGTTAAATCTTAGCGACTACACAAAGTATTCATAACAACAGCAAGGCTTTTCAAATTTTGTATATATGAATAAAATTAACAAGGATTACCAGAAGTCAGTGGACTATGCAAAATTATTATTCAGCGATTAGAAGACACAATGAGTTGTGAAAACCAGAGTGCAACAGTTCATTAAAGGTAAAATATTATCGTCACAATAGAAAGTTAAGCCCGGAAGAGTAAAACAGAACGCGAACACAGATCTGTTATTTGCTTATACCAAGTACATGCATTTTACCAAACATGCTGACAACTCTATGGAAACTAGGCTGGCCTGTCCTCACTCTCCAAACACTACCCTGAGCGCTCATGCTAAAACAAAAACTCTTAGGGTGTTTGATCCTCTAAAGAGCTGTACTTTGGGGCGACTAGGTGGCTCAGTCGGTTGAGCGTCCAACTTCGGCTCAGGTCATGATCTCATGGTCTGTGGGTTCGAGCCCCGCGTCGGGGTCTGTGCTGACATCTCAGAGCCTGGACCCTGTTTCAGATTCTGTGTCTCCCTCTTTCTCTGACCCTCCCCTGTTCATGCTCTCTCTCTCTCTCTGTCTCAAAAATAAATGTTAAAAAAAAAAAATTAAAAAAAAAAAAGAGCTGTACTTTAAGAGATTATATATATTTCCAAGTGTTTATTTTCTGTTAGGCTCTTAACCCAGAGGTGCCTGAGAGTTACAGCAAAAGTCTGAATTATCACTTACCACAGTGCTGAAAAAGGAAACTGAAACAGTCTTGTCAATCCAGTGGTCTGAGGGGCCTAAGCTGGGTTTGTATGTGTAACTAACAAATACATCAAGACCAACAGGCAGAAAAGACTATGGCTTTTATTACAGGCTCTGCCACCTGCTCACTCCATGACCTTGAGGAGTTCAACTTCACATAGAAAGGTCAATAATTCAACCAGTGCAAGAGAAGCTCTATATAAAATAATGCAAAGCGCCTTGGGTCTTTGCAAATCAAAGTCCTCTCATTTATACATTCATCTTCCTTAGCCTAGTCCCTAAGTGGAAGGCTTTCCTAACCTATGCCTTTCCAGTGCAGAGCCCACACAAGAAGCTTCAAGAAACCGCACCTGCCAAGCTGGAGATGGGTGCTAGCCATGGTTCTGCAGCGTGTGACCTTAGACAAGGCCAACGCTCGGAACAAGGTCTGAGCTTCACTGTTCTCACCCTCCCTGGAAGGTCTCTGGATCCCACAGGGACATCACAAGAACCAAATAAGGTCATTTAAACAGCAATGATTTGAAAACCACAACCAAGAAAAGGTATTGACACTCCTGACATCCTCCGTGTAAGCAAATGCGATAGGTACAAATTTGTTTAGGAACATGTCATTTCTGTCTACAAATATCTTACTTTGGCAACTAAACACCACGTTTTCCTTTGGGCAGGTTCAAACTAGTCATCTTTGTTGCATCTTATTTTACAATTCAACTAGATATTTTAAACAGGCAATGCTGAAAAAATTCAGAGCACAGCTTACATTGATCAGCCTGCAGAGACAGACAGATGGTTACACAGAGACACAACAACAGAAATATCTGAGGACTCTCGCCTGGCAAACTAGAAGCCCCAGAAAGAAAAATCCAGAAATGTGGTCACAAATTTTCCTTCACTGCATCTGCCTGTGGCCTCTAAGGAAGATGGCAAGTTCTCGGCCGCTTCCTCCACTTCTGCTGATAGAAGCAATGTCATGTGTGTTCTCAGAGAGGAAAGAGTCTGTCTTCCAGAAATGCGGCAGTGCGGTAGGGGACCCGCTGACCACCTCAGCCCTAATTTCTGTCTCTGGGCATCATGGTTTGGGATACGGCTGGATCTACATTAAATCTAACTTGATATAATGAGCCTCATCAAACCTTTGTTTTATTATAGCTGAATGATTTGCCCCGAGATTACTAACATACCGAACACCTAACAGGAAAAAAAAATGTATTTGTTCCCTGAGAGACTGTGGAGAAAAAGCAAAAACCACATGCATCACAGGATTTCACCTGCCCCAAACAAAAGTAGCCCCCCAAAAGCTGCTAATGTCGTATGAATGAACAGCAGGGACTGTTACAGAGGCAGCAACTGTTACAGAGGCAATTCAAATTCTGAAGTCCATTTCTTATCTTCCCAAGGTATTCGGATCACCAACATTGAACTTAAGCCTTTTGGAATAGGGAAAGAAGAGAATATAAATGAAGGTGCTGTGTAGGAAACAGCACGATGCAAGACTTTTATTGTACTACCTGGGGTATAAAGGTAAGCATGGCCTTCATGCTCTATTGGATTCACTGCTTGGATTTTGCTATAGATTAAAGACAACGTCTCGTCAACAGCAGCTGGTTCTTCATACAAGCCCCATGGAGTCCCACTGTTGTCCTCTAGTAAAAGCAAGAGCAGAAACCAAAATGGAAAAACTATCCTTTGTTTCTGTGGCTTAAGCAAAACTTTCCTCCAGATCCTTTAATTACAGGCCAGCAACCATCCTGTCTGCTCGTACTTGTCAGGGATTCTGGTTGTTGGCATCAGTTCTCACTATGGGTTTACCTTCAGAGGTGTGAGATCATCAGCTCACAGAGAAGGGCTAGTGAACCAGGACGTAAAACTAGTGTCCCTAGAACTGTTTTCCTTTCCTAAGGAAAAATGCCCCCAAAAGTTATTATTTAATTTGACTAACATTAAATCCATGCAACCAATGTTTATTTTACACCTACTATGTGCCCCGGGGACACAGAGATGACGACGACATGGGTAGTGTTCTGCAAGGTTCAGGTACTAAGATCTGTCCTCAATCAGACTTTACGCTCTCTGAAAATCAGGTTTGTGTCAAATCTTTCAGATTAGAAGCACAGTGCTGCTTATAAAAAGAAGCTCTTGAAGAGGTAGCTACTGACATTCATGAGGAAAAAATTACGTGTTGAGGGTCTTACGAAGAGAACACACAAGCTGTTCTAATGAAACACAATGGCTGATCCACACATGAAGTATTTTCCTGAGCCAACAGGTTACATATTCATCTAACCTAGAGAGACCTATGCTGGCCTCCAATATGTAAAAGACCTCTGTCCTCCAGTTTGACAGACATTAAATACAGTGGAGACACATACGGTCCTGAGACGCTGAGATGATGCACTTACCGAAGGTTTGATTATCTTTGATCTGTCATCCTGCAAAGGAAAAAAAAGCACATCATGGAATGAAAGAAAGTTTACGAAAGCACCATGTCCAAAGCACTCGCTTTTACTGGGATGTTTTAAAAAACCTACTCTTCGGTAATTATTAGCAATTTACGTTCCTCTACCTAGGTTGTTATTCACATAGTTTGATCCATCTGAGTTGACTGCTAAAATTAACAATTGATTAAGTGATTAGTTTTCAATCTAGAGTTCCAAGGTTTAGAACATCATCCATGATAATCCTATTTCTATGTTGATGTGCATATATATTAGACTTGGATTTTGATCTTCAATTCAGAGAGCAGCTGGGATCTAATTAGATTCTTCTCTTCTATCCTCTGAAATGAGTCTGTGTGTGTGTGTGTGTGTGTGTGTGTGTGTGTGTGTAATTCTGTGTGATATCCTTAGTGAATTCCTGCAATCTCCCAGTTGCAGGGCCGTAATTTTCTTAAACCTCTGGTTGAGGGAGTCCAAATTAAGGGGCATCTAAAGGTGACCACAGAGGAGCCCAGTAGGCAGGTGAGGCAGAAATGCTGTAGTCACAGCCTGAAAACCCACCTGCTCTAAACCCACAAGTTTTGGAAAGGAAAGAATCAAACATTTTAAGGGAAGTCTCTCCAGTTACCAGGAACGTACCGCACTTTGATGAAGTGTGAAGATGAAGATGATAAAAACAGGTGGATGAATAAACTCCCCGAATAAGTGAGGGACACTTTCAGAGCACCACCTCCTGCCACCAAACAGCAAACAAAAAACCCCACCTCTCCCTTCAACTGAAATTGCTCTACAGCACATTTCTGATCTTCAGGCTTTCCATAAAAAGCCTACTTTAAGCTTTCCTTCATCCCTGATCGTCGTAAGAAACGTCAATCAACAAAACTTTTCATATGGGTTTTCATCTGTCAGGGGTCTCTCAGAGTGCCTGCTTGGGCTAGGGCCACACGCCTATGCTGCTTCTTGTTAGCCTGCTTCTGACAGCACCTCAGCCCCCTCTGGATGGCTCCTGGTGAGGCAGCATGAGCTGAGAAGCAGACTGGGGACCGTGCTGAGAGACCCCAGTGCTCTCCAGAGGTGAGAACAGCTGAATGCAGACTGTAGGATCCACTGCCTGCTTGGAGAACGACACTGCTTTTTCCCAAGTGTTCAGCCGCATTCAGATTAGCCGAGTTTCACATGCTCATTTGAAACTGCCACAGAAGGGCCTAAACTCATATTACCCCTCTAGGTTTATATAAAAGCTGAAGTAGGCCAACATTTTGCCAAAGTCAGTCCATGGACTGACACCAAAGGTAACATTCTCAAAGTTCTGGGGTGAAGTGAGAAAAAAAGAGGAGAACGTGTTGGTTTTATACAAGGTAGAGTGCACTCATTTAACAGAGGTGGGTTAAAATTTTTTTTTTTAATTTTTTTAGAATTAAAATATCCTCAGACTAATGAAAGCAGAAGGGAGTTTGTTAAGTAAAATATTTTACTCAAAAAAAATAAAAACTAAAACAAAAAAACCCATGGTGGATCAATGACCCCCCACTTTCTAAAATCTGCTGCTCCAAGGGGCACCTGGGTGGCTCAGTCGGTTGGGCATCCGACTACGGCTCAGGTCATGATCTCACAGTTCGTGAGTTCGAGCCCCGTGTCAGGCTCTGTGCTGACAGCTCGGAGGCTGGAGCCTGCTTCAGATTCTGTGTCTCCCTTACTCTCTGCCCCTGCCCTACTAACGCTCTCTGTCTCTCAAAAACGAATAGACGTTAAATAAATAAATAGATAGATAGTAGATAGGTAGGTGGGTGGGTAGGTAGGTAGGTAGGTAGGTAAATCAATCAATCAATCAATCTGCTGCTCTGAGAGACACTTCATAGTCTGAGAGGCGCCATGGCCTTGGGGTAGAGAGTCCTGACCCCAAGTGCCAGTGAGAACTAAGCCAGGGAAATACAAAGAAATTTCCAGCTGATTTACGACAAGAATGGTGTTCTAAAATCAGGAGGAACTGTTTTTGCTTTACTCCTTCGATTTCGTAGTACACAAGTCTACCGTTTTGAGCAAGGTCAACTCACAACCTTAAAGAAAAGGAAAGGCCCCCCAAGAAGGTACTTACCGGATGAAGCTCTCCAATGATGTACGTTTTGGACAATTCTCTAGCATCTGTAGAGTGCCCGACATCCTCAAAGTTTTCAGTAGCATCCCCTCCAGCTTGTTCCCTTAGCACTTCTTCTCCACCAGGATGCTGTTTGAAGGAGATACAAAAAAAAAAAAAAAAATACGTTTTTTCCAAGCAAATGAGTTAAAAGGAAGTGGTCAGTTTATTTAACCAAATAGGCTACTTTAGAAGTCATAGATGACAATGTGTGAGTACAACTCATCCATAATGTGGGTGAGAACAGTATACTCTTTTGTATTCAATTTCCTTCTTGGAAATACAGAAAAACCTTTCTCCAATAGTAAAGATGTCCATTTCCCCAGGTATTCATATGGCAATACACACGTTAGACACATATTTTTAATCCTGTGGGAATGTCTTCTTTGCTTTTCCAGAAAGCTCTCAAAATTGTTCTTCTTAATCTTTACCCAACCTAATTTTAATTCAGTCCTATATCCTGACCTTTGATTTCTTCGGTCCAAGTGTAGACTTATGCTACTACTCCTTAGATGATTAACTGTGTGATAATTCATCTTCAAAAAGCACCCCGTCTGCCCACCAAGCACAGGCAGAGGATAGCCTGTTGGACAGGCAAGCACATCCCCTGCCTCTCGCAGAACTTTCTAGGAGAAAGTTAAAGGAAAGCAAGCAGGTGCACCAGTGACTTGCTCAAGCTGCTGCCAGAGGGACAGATTACTGATGGGGACTGCGGAGACAAGGAAGAAAGAGGAGCACTCTACGTGGGGGTCAGGAAGAAGACCTCTGTGGAACGGAAGCATTTCAGTGCTCTTAGTTAGGTGCTTCAAATGGTAAAACAAAGGATGGTCACAAAGCAGCAAGGGGACTGACAAGAGCGGCCAAGGCACAAACACAGATGAAGTCCAGAGATCTTCAGGCAAGGAAAGGAGTTCTCATTCAAGTCAAAAGAAAGAGCTTGGTTATTAGCATCCTAAATACTTTCATCGGGAAAAAAGTCTTCTTAAATTGAGCCTCAGTATTACCTTAGTTCAAATTTACCCCACCCTTAAGCAAATCATCTATAAGTACGTGTCCAATAACTAAACAACTCTCCTTTGCATAACTGACTGCACTCTGTTCTTAATTTCTCCCAAGTGATGGAAAACATAGAGGTACATGACAAAGAAGGGTAGATGATTACTCTCTTTTGAAATCCATTTCTCCTCCTACTTTGTTTAAATATATCTACTGCTATAGAAATCTACCAGTTTTCTTTTCCTTTACTATTGTAAAAGTTATCCATCTACATTATAGAAAAACTGAAAGCACAAAGAAATAAATAAAAATCACCCAATCATGTATGGTCTTGCCATCTCAATAGGGCTGGATATACATATAGGTATATGTGTGAATAATTTTTACAAGAAAACTGTGATCATTACCTTATGCATACTGTTTTGTTAGGTAAAAAGCAGATTACAATACATGGTACTGAGAGCATTGCCTAGTGGTTACTTACTACTACTATGTACACTTAGGAAAATAATGGTATTGATCTCATAGTTTTTGAAGATTAAACATGTTGATATATGTGCCTAGCACATAACATACAACCAGTGAGCATGACCCAGCATTTTTATGAAATATTTTCCCAATGTCATCAAGCATCTTTCCTCAACATGACTTTTCCAACAGCTACATAATACTACATACCGCAGGAATTTCCAAACTTATTTAAATGTCTTCTACTGGGGGCACAGATCAGAAGTCCACTTTAAACAAACATGAGGGGCGCCTGGGTGGCTCAGTCGGTTAAGCTGCCGACTTCGGCTCAGGTCATGATCTCGCAGTCTGTGAGTTCGAGCCCCGCGTCGGGCTCTGTGCTGACCGCTCAGAGCCTGGAGCCTGCTTCGGATTCTGTGTCTCCCTCTCTCTCTGACCCTCCCCCGTTCATGCTCTGTCTCTGTCTCAAAAATAAATAAATGTTAAGATAATAATAATAATAATAAAAATAAACAAACATGAGAAGCCACACCAGGGGTACAGGCAGCTGACTGGCTCACTCTGAGAGCCAATCCGAAGCTTCCTGATGTACCTCCAAGGCTGTAGCAATGGAAACCATGGTCTGTTGATTCTGTAACAGTCTGTTTAATACTGGACATGGACTGAGGAGTACAGAAGCAAAACACAAGAGATATAAAATGACTAATTTAACTCAGCACCCACAAATTATGTAAGTTCACATAATATTCTTTCCATGTGGATGGCTGAACTCATGAGTTCCTTAACTTTTGGTTCCTGTTAAGGATATGTGAATATAGACAAATCTCCCAGAGCGAACCACTACTTTCCAGTTATAACCCATAATCTTCAAAGGAAATTTGCACATGAGATTAAAAACACAGACTGGCCTTTAACAAAGCATCATAAAACTAAACAAGTTTTTAAAATAGAGAATTCTGGGGCATCTGGGTGGCTCAGCTGGTTGAGCATCTGACTCTTGATTTCAGCTCAGGTCACGATCCCGAGGTCGTGGGATCGAGCTCCACGTCAGATTCCACACTGAGCATTGGAGCCTGCTTAAGATTCTCTCTCTCTCTCTCTCTCTCAATCTCTCTCTCTCTCTGTCTCTGTCTCTCTGCCTCTCTGTTTCTCTGTTTCTCACTCTCTCTTCGCACCCTCACCCCTCCCCGGCTCACTCACACAAACTCTTAGAGCAACACAACAGTCCTCACCCAAAAAAAAGGGCAAGTTCTCAACTTAATTTCTGACCAAGCAAGGAAACAGGAGAGTATGTCTCTCCATGTACATAAGTGTGCATCTAGCTATGATTTAAGTAAGCTCTGCCTAAACCATCTCTGTGAGGTAGTTTTTTCAGGGGGAAAAAAAAAAGTAAAACATCTTGCGTTCCACTGGTTCCACTGACCACTATTTAAGAAAAATTATAGCATCAACAAACGGACACTAAAATATCTTTGGCCTTACTCTTAAGGATTTTTTAAACAGTAAACAAATACAAAAACAAACTGGGTGACTCAGTCAGTTAAGCATCCACCTCTTGGTTTCAGCTCAGGTCGTAAGCTCAGGGTTCATGAGTTCGAGCCCCACATCAGGCTCTGCACTGAAAGCATGAAGTCTGCTTGGGATTCTGTCTCCCTCTCTCTGTCCCTCCCCTACTTGCTCTCTCTCTCTCTCAAAATAAATAAACTTTAAAACAAGTTCAAAAGTTGATTTTTTTTAATGTTTATTTTTGAGAGAGAAACAGAGCACAAGCAGGGGAGAGAGAGAGAGAGAAGAGGGAGACAAACAATGTGAAACAGGCTCCAGACTCCCAGCTATCAGCACAGAGCCCGACCCTGGGCTCAAACCCACGAACCCATGGGATCACGACCTGAGCCGAAGTCAGAGGCTTAACCGACTGAGCCACCCAGATGCCCCAAAAGTTGATTTTTTTTTTAAACAAAATAACTCAAGTCTTGATAAGACAGCAAAAGATACAGGACTGGCTCATTATAATATCAAATATTTTCCTTGAAACATATTTATGATGTGGGGAAGAGACACAGAGACACACACTTTGTAAAGTAAATCAAGTCTAATCACGACGGTTTGAAACTTGGTGATTCACCGTGTCACACTCTTCACTCTTGTGAGCAGATTCACGCTGCAGTCTTTTTTTTTAATTTTTTTTTAATGTTTATTTCTGAGACAGAGAGAAACGGAACATGAGTGGGGGAGGGGCAGAGAGGGAGACACAGAATTGGAAGCAGGCTCCAGGCTCTGAGCCATCAGCACAGAGCCCGACGCGGGGCTCGAACTCACAGACCGTGAGATCGTGACCTGAGCCGAAGTCGGACGCTCAACCGACTGAGCCACCCGGGTGCCCCCATGCTGCAGTCTTAATACACACACATCTCACTGCACACATCTCATTTTAAGACTGTCAGCATTCTTAAGAGACAGACCTGGGGACACTGGCATTGGTGCCATCTTGGTTTCTCCCAGGGATGGTGTACAGCTATAGTTTCTACCCAGAAACCCTGAGAAAACTTACTGCTATCTGTTAGGCAGCTTCTAGAACTGGAGAGTGACTCAAAGAAAAGGCAAGGCTTCAAAAGAGGTAAACAGTAGAATTAACAGGTGATGAAAATTATCTGAAGATTTTCTGAAAGATTTACGAAAAAGACCGAAGTACCTAGTCACACACACAGGCACGATTAGAGGGAACAAAAGACGTGAGGCTCTCCTGAAGACTGAGCCAAGCACTGGCGAATTCTGTAACAAAAGTCTGTCCTCAGAAAGCAGCACTCACCGGGGCTCCCACCCATCCCACCATGTGGTGGCAGTCAGCAGCCCAAAGAGAGAGCGATGGGAGGGAACACCAGGGATGACAGTAAGGAGGACACAGGAAGGACAGAACTGGGTGCAGCTATGGAAAAGCCAGCCATTTCCACCGGAGCTGGGTCCTTCTGACATAAAGTCTCCCATTTTTCCAGACGAAGAGTTCTTTTTCCACTGGCAATATTACGTGCCAAAGTCAATTCACTCAACAAACACACAACAGATGTCTCTATGCGACAGACGCCAGACATGGGGAGCAGAGAAGGTCCCAGCTCCTGCCTGGGGAATTTATAAACTAATAGGGACCTCACAGGAATAATCTGCAACTGTACCACTGCAGGTAAAAATCAATGTTCTGAAACAAAAGAGCACACCGCCATGAAGAATACAGCATGGACTCAGGAGTGGCTCCGCTGAGCTAAGATACAGAGCAGGAGTCAGGGTCGAGGAGGGGCAGAGACAGAGGGGTGAAGTGTCCCATGGGGGAGGGAACACAGTGAGCTCTGCGGCAGGGAGAGGCTGGCTCCGGGGAGGGCAGGCCACACAGGGCTCTAGATCTTTCTCCTGCAAGTGATGAGAAGCCATTGAGAAGATCTAAGAAGGGAAGGTGACAAAAGCAGAATTTTTTTTTTTAAATATAACCATAGTTTTAAAAATATAACCTAGGGGCGCCTGGGTGGCTCAGTCGGTTAAGCGTCCGACTTCGGCTCAGGTCACGATCTCACGGTCCGTGAGTGCGAGCCCCGCGTCGGGCTCTGGGCCGATGGCTCGGAGCCTGGAGCCTGCTTCCGATTCTGTGTCTCCCTCTCTCTCTGCCTCTCCCCTGTTCATGCTCTGTCTCTCTCTGTCTCAAAAATAAATAAACGTTTAAAAAATATATATATATAACCTAGTCTTCAGAGTGAACAACAGGTAGAAGGGCAGGAGAGGATTCGGGAAGGCAATTCGCCAAGGCCAATACAGTAATCTAGTGAGAGACAGCCTACGGAAGGCTGGTAGCAGCCAGGGACACGAACAGGTGTTAGAAGACACAGAACGCGAGAGAGGAAGGACGTCTCGGTGGAATGACGACGGTGGATGAGAGACAAGATGCAACGCGAGGCCACAGATTTGGGGCTGGCAAAATCGAACGAATGGACGTTGATGCCAACCACCGGGAACGGGAATCCTGGAGGCAGACCAGCTTCGGTGGGCAGGCTGGTTCCATCAGTGCCTCTGCGCACTCACCGTGTCCACATGCCTGGTGAGCCAGTCACCCCCTTGTCTGCCTCTGCAAAGTCTCCACCACACAAGTTATCCAAATACACATCGCTCTCACGGCATATGAAACCCCAGGTACAAACCAGGGAATACCCATAAAATAACTGGAACTAGCTTTTGCTCTTGGCATCCATAGTTGAAGGGTTATTTATAGGAAAATAGATTTGAAAAGATAAAAGACTGGCACAGCCATAATTCAGAAGACATTAACGGCCAGAGTCCCACCCCACTCCCAAGGACACTTTCCAGGAAGTCAAGGTGAACTTCCGTGGCATCGACAGTAACGCTGGCAACCAGGGCCTGAAATTACAGGCCTCTCTACGGCTCACGGCATAAAAGCCCTCAGCACACGTGGCACGGTGGATCTCTTCATGAAATGCTGGCTTCTCGTGGCTGCTGGGACAGCAGGACCCCTGGCTGCACCCCCACTGGCCACTACTTTCTAATCTCTTCGTCTCCAAGTCTCAACACGGGAGCACTCCAGGGCTCAAGGCCGTGGGCCCCACCCACTCTCTACCTGTACCAGCTCTCCCAGTGATTTCATCTGGTCTCCAACCCGGAAAATCACGTTCCCTAGCGCGTGCAGTGGAATAACACCCGACCTCCCGAGCTCCGGAGTCCTCCCACCTGCAGTGGCCCCCACCTCACACGTGCACTCAGCCTCTGATGCACGTCCCAAACACAACGTAAAAACAAATGCGCCGCGTCACAGAATTTCCGTTCTCGGGAAACAGTGCCGCCATGCACCCAATCGCTACAGTCAAACCTTATTCCTCTTTCGTTCCCACTCCAATCCACCAGCAGGTCCAGGTGGCTCTCTTCAAAGCAGACTCAGGATCCAACCACACCAACACCAAGCGTGGATATCTACAACGGCCTCCTAACTGGTCTGCTTCCTTTTGCACCTTCTACAATCCGCTCCCTCACCCTGTCACACCACGAGGGCTTTTAGAAGAAGATTAAGATAGTCCAGGGCGGTTAGTCATGGCAGAAGTGAGGAGAGTTAAAAGGGAAGTAGGAAACAGACACGCTTCGGTGACACGCTGAAGGCAGTGGATCCTGCCCACACTTGCAAATATCCCAAGTCCTTCCATCTTCCCACAGAGAGGGTGAGGGTGAAGTGAGTCCTCCCTCACTCAGTTCCAGCCAGTCTTGGGGCAGGTCCGCAGACTTGCCGAACTCGTTCTCCATGTCAGATCCCTCCCAACTGCCTCTGCTTGGAATGTTCCTCTCCCAACTTCTACGTGATTCCATCTACCCTCATTCATACTCAAGTCGGCTCTTCAGATCCTTCCGGGATTTCCCTATCTAAAGAGCCCCCACACACACCCTGTTCTCTACCCACCTCCTGGTTTGCCTTCACACCATTTATTACTATCTATATTTATATCAATTTCCTCGTAAGATTCAATGAGTACAGAGACTTTAATTGATCTTACTCACCCCTACTGCCCCAAACCCTTGTCCAGTGCCTGGCACGTGGCAGACACGAAGAAATATTTATAAGTAATTGTTGGATAACTAGAGGAGATGAACACAGGTCATTACACACGGACACACTAGTTTTGGAACCGTTACATATAACCAGTTACGTGGTTGATGACAACTTTTCATTTCAACTATTCTCTCTCCTTTTCCTGAACTATACTAGCTCTTCCCATTCAGAAACCATATAAGTTCATATTTAACTGCTGTCTAATTTACTTGATCAAAATATTTACTGTCTACTCTGAGCAAGACATTGTGTGGGACACCAAAAGTACAAGAAAAATCAATGTGACTTGATCCTAAAGAATCATGCACTTAAGTTGAGGTTCAAGAAATAAAATAACAGAGAAAAAACCCTTGGCCTCCATTGATACAGCCTCATGGTTCTGACTAATCATGAATGATCCACCAGGTCCTAAACATGCAGTAATATGCAACCCTGCTAACCATGGACTTGAGTCACTCTCCTTGAGGGTCAGGAGCAAATGAGGCACTTAGCTACTGCCCAGCATCCATAGCACAGTGATTCTGCAGCTCAGTGATTCTCAACTTCTTTTCAAGGCTGTGATTTGTGTCACGTGACAAAAGCCTTCTTCATAACAAGCAGCTCTGAAAAAAAGTCACGGGTTAATAATGGCGATGGAAGTGAAGAGAACATCAAGAGGAGTATAATAAAGCAATGGTTTTGTTACCAGATTTCACAAACGGCTACTGAACACTTGAAATGGGGGTGAGAAACTGAAGGGAAATTTCATTTATTTAAGTGTAAATAGCCACATATGCCCAGTAACTACCACACTGGACACTGTAGCTACAGACAACACGAACCTTTTCCAAGACATAGAGACAACCTGGGTGAAAACTGCAAAGGCGTTTCATTTGCAGCAAAGGATATGTTTTTATTATATATGTGCGTGGTAGTACACCTCCTCTCAAGGTGAGAAGGCTCATAGGCAAGAGCCTCTGGACAAGAACGAGGGCTCAGCACAAACCAAAGTGCTTTGGAAGAAAAAGCTTTTGTCAACTGATTCATCCAAGAAGGAGAGGCCAAGATAAAAGCTGATAACGACCAAGGACCCAACAACTCTTCTCTGTGGTTTTGGCAGGTTGTAGGATCAAGCCTGACTTGTTTTACCAACCCCAGGACACTACAGGGTAAGGATACTGAAGTTCTTGTCTGTATAATGACAATGCGATAAAGACCAGGCTCACACAGACTACTTTATTGATTTATGTTAATTTCACACAAATTACCAGTTTATTGGCTTTAGTCCTTTTACAATCACTAAGGGTCTCAGTCCTTTCAGTCACATTCTATTTAACATGAGAAATACAGTTGCAATTATACTTGTGAATTTGAGGATTTATAAGGGACTCACAAATATATACAAAAATGAGAGGAATAAGGCAGAAAACACAGTGTTAAATAAGTATCAAAATGCAAGGAAAGGGTAGGTCATGCCAGAGGGAGGACAGGCAACAACAGAACCTTCCACGTGCCGAATGGGGATGGTGAGGTCACCCCTCCCTCATTAATGGCATTTGCTCAGCCTGTATGGTACTCGGTGATCTAATAGGTATATTACCTGTTTTCTTACAAATTTAAGAGCTCAAAAAGGGAGAAAATATTATAACCTTGATCAATATTTCTTCCCTGGGCACCAAGTATCAATAATAAGTTAATGAGTATTTACAGTCCTTTGGACAATACTAATAAATAGAAATAAACTCAGATTTTCGTTTCATCTTAAATGAACAGTACCATGGTAGTATTATTATCAGGTAAACCCTACTGAGTCACGTGCTGTGAAAAATCCACACACTTTGGGGCACCTGGCTGGCTCAGTCCACAGAGCATGTGACTCCTGATCTTGGGATTCTTGTGTTCGAGACCCATGTTGGGGGTAGAGTTCATTTTAAAAAAGAGGGGGCGGGGGCACCTGGGTGATTCAGTCCAATGAGCATCCGACTCTTGATTTTGGCTCAGGTAATGTTCTTATGGTAGTACTATCAGGTAAACACTGTTGAGTCACGTGCTGTGAAAACTCCACACGCTTTGGGGCACCTGGCTGGCTCAGTCCATACAGCATGTGACTCTTGATCTCGGGATTCTTGTGTTGGAGCCTCATGTTGTGACTAGAGTTTATTTAAAAAAAGAGGGGGTGGGGGTGCCTGGGTGGTTCAGTCTGACGAGCATCTGACTCTTGATTTTGGCCCAGGTCATGATCTCATGGTTCTTGAGATCAAGCCTTGCATCAGGTTCCACACCTGCTTGGGATTCTTTCTCTCTCAAAATAAATAAACAGAAAGAAGAAAGAAAAGAAAGAAAGAAAGGGTAGATCCACATACTTAAAACCAATGACCAACTTGTCACTCTTCACCTACAGAGCCAACCTAGCCATGACCCCACCCACCCACTCCTCTTTCCAAATATCTCCTACTGGTAAGAATTTGCTCTAATCTGAAAAACACTCAGGGCAGGCGGAGCTCAAGTACTCTTTCGACTGCTTTGCTCAGGAGGGACACCAAGGTTATCAGGGCTAACCCCACACTCACAGCCTCCCTTCAGAAAATGTGATAAGCTTCATTCATAACCAAAGTCTAAATAATCTCACTGAGAAGACATGTGGTCTATTTAACACTAAGCAGCTCAGTGGTCTCCACCCCAGGTCATTACAAAAAAGAACGTGGGGCGCCTGGGTGGCGCAGTCGGTTAAGCGTCCGACTTCAGCCAGGTCACGATCTCGCGGTCCGTGAGTTCGAGCCCCGCGTCAGGCTCTGGGCTGATGGCTCGGAGCCTGGAGCCTGTTTCCGATTCTGTGTCTCCCTCTCTCTCTGCCCCTCCCCCATTCATGCTCTGTCTCTCTCTGTCCCAAAAATAAATAAAAAATGTTGAAAAAAAAAAAAAAAAAAAAAAAAGAACGTGACCCAAACCCCATGGCAAGACTCCCATGGTCCACTGATGTCACAGCAGGACTGTTCAAGGGGTGAAGGCTGGTCCTAGGACAGCTTCTTTCTTGCACCTCATCCCCTAACCCCTGGATCTTCTACACTTCAGTAACAACCAGTCACTAGAGATACACATACAACGTGTAACTTTGTTCAAATGAGAATAAGTCTAATTTCCCCACACACGGGGGGGGGGGGGGGGGGGGGAGTATCAGAGCAAACTACAAGGTGCTTTCCCAGAGCCCAACAGGACACACGTATCCGTGGTCAGGTACAGAATAAGTGCAGTCAATGAAGGCCAAGTCTCAGATTATTTGTGTTAAGAGGCCAAGAATTCTAGTATCGACATAATGAGAATGAGGCCTCAAATCCTTTTTAGAATGAGGCCAAAGAGAAATGCTAAACAAAGGAATACATGCATAATTAGAGGATTTTTTTAAATTGCAGTAAAATTCTATTTCCTATTTAGTAATACACTAAATAATAATAATAGTAATACTATGCTAAGAAAAGGACCTATAAAAAATGGCAAGATAAAAAAGATAAACTTAGGTGCCTCTCCTGATGCAGATGTTTTCAATAAGTAATAAATTCTTATTGGGAAGGCAATAATCTTTTTTTTAAGGCACTCTTTTTCTACTTTTTTCTCAAGAGTACTTTTTTAAAATTTGAATTTCCACTTTTATCACATGCAATAGCAACATTTTTAGAAATAGCTTAATATTCTTCAAATGATTATTGTCATTAGTTTTTCTTTTGTTGTTATTTAAACTCCATTAAGGTGGAAAGATCTGTTATATCCTTACTATGCCATAGTGTGATTTGCAAATTTTTTTTAGTTTTTATTTAAATTTTACTTAGTTAACATACAGTGTAATATTACTTTCAGGAGCACAGTACAGTGATTCAACATTTTCATACAACATCACAAGTGCGCTCATCACAAGTGCCCTCCTTAATCCCCACCACCTATTTAACTCATGTCCCCCCACCCATCTCCCCTGGGAAGGCAATAACCTGAATGAGAAAGAAAACATAAAATCGAAATCATTCTAGATTCAAATGTGCAGCCTGCGACTACTATTAATTCTTAAACTAATTACTGGTGAAAATACTCTCCAGGTCCATTTTGTGTGCCTACTATTTGTTTCTGCAGCCGTTTTTACAGTTCCTTGGATTCTCCTCCCAGAAAATTAAGATGGGTACAAATTATATTTTTGGGATTATTTTTGCTAGTGCTATCCCCCCTTAATAAAAACAATTTCATAAATGAGACAGTCTTAGGCTTGACACAAAATAACATTTTTGCTTAGCCTTTGACCTTAACTCCTAGAATTCCTATTTGTTAGTCAGTCTGGAAAAAGAAACTGTAAAATTTTGTAGTCAAAAGTTAGGTCTTGTTCACAGGACAGGAAAACCTTGCATTCTTGTAAATAAAACCAGGGATGGCTTCTCATCAAGTTCATGGCTCCAGCCACCAAACTGGTCCTCCTCTCCCCAACCCCTCTCCCATTCTTACCCATCTTCTGTACCACTGCTAGAATGTTCATCTTCAAATACCAACTGTTTCATGTATCCCACTCCAAAATCTACAGTGGTGAATTTCTGCAGGCAAATCAAATGCCTTTGGAATATCTCAACAAAGAAAGCCTCAACGCCTGCCCAGCACAGGGGTGTCCTCAGCTACACGAGCACGCGTGGGGCCAAAGCGGCTCCCTGTGTCTCTCTCTTCCCCCCACTGCATTTAAACTTTTCACTGGGAGACAGCCACCCAGAATAGAGATTTCGCCCAGCCTCCCCTGCAGCTGTGTTATGCCATGTGCTTAAATTCTGGCTGATGGAGTAGAAGTGGAAGTGTCAGAACCACCTTCTAGAGGTCTTCTCTTTAGAATAGTGTGTCCCTTTGCCCTTTCTCTTCATCCTGCTGTCTGGAATGGGAATGCTACCTTTGAACTGGCAGATGAGAACCAGACCCCTATGGACGGCCCAGAAATACACTAGAGGTATAGTGGTGAGGGCTTGATGGAACACAGCCAGCCCACTAGGCCTGGACTGCAAAGCTTGCTTCTTTATGACAGACGAATAAATTTCTTATTTAAGCACAGTTATTTGGAGTTCTTTTTTTTTTTTTTGACTTTTTTTAATGTTTATTATTTTGAGAGCGAGCGAGAGAGAGAGAGAGAGAGAGAGATGTGAGTGGGGGAGGGACAGAGAGAGAGGGAGACACAGAATCTGAAGCAGGCTCCAGCCACTGAGCCGTCAGCACAGAGCCCGACGCGGGGCTCGAACTCACAGACCGCGAGATCATGACCCGAGCAGAAGTCCGATGCTTAACCGACTGAGTCACCCAGGGGCCCCTGGAGTTCATCTGAGATTAATTCTAACCACTACATCCATCATTTTGTCAATACCATGTGCCAGGCACTAAAGTCCTAAAGCATATAAAAGATGTGAATAAACATTATTCCCAGTGTCTAGAAACGTAAAACCAAGTTAGGACAATGATCTTCACATACGGTAAACAATTAGAGCAATATTAAGAGATTAACAGTATTAACTGTTGACTGAACAAAGAAGTCTGGAAAAGCAGGGGTTGTTAAAAAATAATCTAGGCAAGAGTTAGAATTTGGATAAACGGTGGATAAAGATGAATAAGTTTAACAAGAGTATGAATCCCAATGAACGCTTACTGGCTGAAATGTGCACGGCAGGCTTGGGTTTGTGAAGAGATCATTCTGAATAAAGCAAAACGTGTAAGGCTGTGTGATGGCTCATTTTGTGTGTCAGCCTGACTCGTCCAGGGATGCCCGGAGTAAACGGTATTTCTGGGTGTGTCTGAGAGGGTGTTTCTGGAGGAGATGAGCATTCGTATCAGCGGACTAGGGTAGGCTGCCCTCCTAATATGGGGGTGGGTCATCCATCCACGGAGGGCTTGAACAAAACAAAAAACAGGGGAAGGAGGAATCTGCCCCTTTCTTCCACCTCACGGATTGGGCTGAGCCAGGGCATCTCATCTTGGGCCGTCAAACGTGGGCCTTTCCAGCCTCCCACTGCCCTCAATCCGTTACAGCTCCAGCGTTCATAATAAAGCTCTCTCGGCTCCCTGAAAGTCCTGCCATCCTCCACCCTATCGGTGAGCCTGGCATCAAAAGCATAAAACTGAGCTGAAGATCTGGACTCAAAAAAGTAGACTGAAGGTTAAAATCTCAGAAGTGCAAGTCGGAAAGAACCTTCAGAGACTCCACATCTTGAGATTCACAGATGAGGACACCAGAACCCAGAGAAAGGAAGCCCAGCGTTACACTGACAGATCGTGGAGGAGGCGGGACCAGGACGCTGGTGCCTGACTTGTAGTTCAGTCTTCCCCCGCTCTTTTTTGAACATGCCAATTAAATGACCGTCTTTATGTTTCTGATCAGAGTGACCTTAGGTAAGATACCCTTAAAAATAAAGTGTCTCCATAAATTTCTGTTTGGGGAAGTTAGGGGAAAATCTCTCTCACTTTTTCTAGACCCCAAGAGATTCTGTTACCTGCTCCGACTTCTTGGGTTACCAACTAAGAAAGATTCACCAGACACAAACACACTTCTATTGCGGGGTTCTACCCGGTGTGAGGTTATCCCCGACAAAAAAAACTCAGGAGGGTACACGGATCTGCACTACCGAACCACAACGTGTCAGGTCAAAGTCATTCCCTCTGAGAGCTTGCTTAAACAAGCAAAACAAAGGCCATCAACAAAAAAACCCTTCCCACTTAAATGTAATGTTATGTGGCCCCAAAGTCCACCAGTTCTAAAGTTTCAAATAGGATCTTCCAATGGAAACACTTAACACTGCCAAAAAAAAAAAAAAAAAAAAAAAAGGGTCAAATAAACATATTGTCCATAAACAATGACTAGGCAAAAATATTTATTTAAAGAGATTATCTTTAATAATCTTAAAGCTCTTAATAGTTAAGTCAAAAATGAAAACAATTCAAAGGAGTTTGGAACGTAAACAATTTATACAAGATTTAGAAAAAAGAGCCCAACCATATGTTTTCTGTAATTTCTGGACAGTTTTTCTGCACCGCCTAGGGGCTCTCACTGAATCCTCAAAGCCCAGGGACCAGAGGCTTACAGCATCATCTGAATTATTTCTCCTGGTTTCCCTCGAAGATCACGGGATGGAACTTAAAACCAGGCCTATCCCTGTGTTCTCCCGCTAGCCTGAGACCCATCCTACTCACTCAAACATCTGCCAAGTGTCATGCCAAGTTCTGTCGCTTCCAAGATGGGTAAACGATGGCCCCCATCCTCAGGGAGCTACAGTCTAAGTGAGCAAACAGACATGTCGACAAACAGTAGCTAAGCACAGTAAGCACCTGCTACCGTTGCTAACGGCACAGCAGGTGGTGGGATCCCCTCCCAGGAGCTGGAGGCCAACAAGGGCGCTAGGTAAGGAGGGATGCGGGAAGTAGGCCTGCGAAGAAGGTTCAGGAGCTGTTCCGCAGGGGCCCCCCGGAGGGACGCTCTATGCAAAGGAAACACAAGGGCACCCTGGAGGGACTGCAGGCACTAAAATAACCCGATTTCACCTGTACAAAGATGCCCCGTTTGATAGTTTTTTCACTTGTGTTTGTTATTGGATTGGGGGAGGCAATTAGAAGAATTAAGCACATATCACCTCCCATCGACTTTATAAATAATCCCTTCCCATATCACTTATCAAAATGCAAAATGAGACCCCTCTTCAGTCCCTGCAAGCCCCTTAACCTTCGTGACACCTCCCTGACCACCTCCGTGGGCTCCAACATCCACCTTCTTATACTCCTCAGGTCCCCATGTCATGGTCAGTATTCTAGAAGTTGTGATTTGTACCCCAGCTTTCACAGTTTCTGTGTCTGGGCAGTATTGTCACCCGCACAAGGTCCCGCTTTGCCACATCTCAGTGACGTGACCCAGGAAGGTGCCAGATCCTTCTGAGCTTCCATTTCCACATCATACATACCTTCCCAGGAGAGCAAACAATACAAGAAGAATGTCCGGCTTGTAACAGGTGGACACAGAGAAGCTTGTCCAGAACCTAGCATGGTACCCGGCCCCCGTAAACTGCTGAAGGCCAGTTTACAAACCCAGAAGACCCCCAGCTCTTTCTACCCAGCCCTTCACCTTCAAGAGATTTCTGCAGATTAAATCACAGACGTGCTAAGCCTCACTGTCCGAAGCCATATAACCAAATGACAAGAGTTAACAGAAGCCACATGTTGCAAGGACAATGAACATTGCCTACATGAAAGCATTCTAAAGGTCATGAAGACGAGGACAGACAGGTGGTGCAGCTGTGAGCCTGCGATTATCCCACAGAATGCTGGGAAAACTTCCTCTCCTTGAAGAAAGAGAATGCCCTGTGGCCAATACTTTTCATTCTACCGTTACTAAACTCTCAGCAGTAGAATAAAGCAAGTACGTTAACTACACACAGAGCTAATCCTTGGATCTCTGAAAGGATCCTAAGTCCCTGATTCTGAGGTGAGGACCTCGGGGTAGAGGGAAGAGACAGGACATGGAGCAAGGGAAAAGAGCGGGGGACACTGAGGCCAGGAGAGGAGTTGGAACAGTATACCGCTTGCCTCGCGCCCCATATGGCCCTCGTGAGAATAAGCACAGTCACCAAACTTGAGGGCCCAGGGGCAGGCGGGCTGTGATCTAAGAGGCCGTTACTCAGTCTACGGTCTGTGATCCACCTTGGGTTAGAAGAGCCCAATGATGAGATGACAGGACAGCCTGCATCGAGAATGGGGGGAAGGAAAGGAGGGCTGATGGAGGCACCAGTTAGTTCTGTGTTTTCTCATTTTCTCCCTCAAATCCTTGGCCTAGTTTTCCCTTCATAGCTAGTGTTAAGAATGAATTTGGCGGGGCGCCTGGGTGGCTCAGTCGGTTAAGCGGCCGACTTCAGCTCGGGTCATGATCTCGCGGTCCGTGAGTTCGAGCCCCGCGTCGGGCTCTGTGCTGACAGCTAAGAGCCTGGAGCCTGTTTCAGATTCTGTGTCTCCCTCTCTCTGACCCTCCCCCGTTCATGCTCTGTCTCTCTCTGTCTCAAAAATAAATAAACGTTAAAAAAAAAAAAAAATTAAAAAAAAAAAAAAGAATGAATTTGGCTCAAAGCGGTATCTGAGGGCAAGACAGAAATAAAACAAGCTGCCAGGACAGTATTCAAGCTAGCCCCATAGCCACTCTGCTGTATTTTCTAATATTTTACACTTACAAACTTTTAATTATTCATCCAATAAATACTTGTTGAGTCCTTTCTATTGTTGTCAGCACTGTTCGGGTTGCTGGGAAACATCAGAGAATAAGGCAGAAAAATACATGCTCCTCTGTATGCTGGAAAAACGTGTGCTACCAGACTCACGGAACCCACATCCTAGCAGAGGGAGGCAGATAAGCGAGACGTACAGTGAGGAAATCATACAGCTTGCCAGAAGGTGATGCAGCACAACGGGGTTGGGGGGCAGGAGGTGGAGGCGGACTTCCACTTTTAAATGGGGGGCAGGTCAAGACAAGCCTTATTGAGAAGGCAAACGGGTGAGCCGCGCAGGTATTCGCGGGAGTAAATTCCAGCACAAGGTACTTAAGGTGAGAGGGGTCGCGGCATGTCCACGGAAGAACAGGGGCATCAGTACACCTGGCGTGGGACAGGACGGGAAGAAGACAGCAGCACGAAAGAGCAGAGACAGAACCTGGCACCGAGTGACGTGGGACCTTGCAGCCATCAAGCAGACTCTGGCTTCACCCATGAAAGAGACGGCAAGCCAGCGAAGGTATTTTCTAACTGTATCGAAATACTTGTCCACAAGCAGCTGTGAAAACAGCACAGAGAGGTGCCACGAACCCATCCCCCGGACTTCTCCAGCGGATGACCTTGCAGGCCTACAGAGCACTGTCAAAACCTAGGCTTCCTGGCAGAACACGGTCCACCAGACGGACTCCCAGGGAGCTGCTGCGGGCACTCGTGTGGTGCGGTGCGCCGGCATCCGGCCTGCAGCGCTGGGCCACGTGTCCATTGACGTAAGGCAGAATGGCTCTATCATCACGAAGGGTCCCCCCTGCCCGTCTGGTCACCCCCATAACTTACCGGTTCCTCGCTCTGTAATCAGGTCATTTTGAGAAGGTCCCGTAAATGGAACTGGCCCGTAGGCAATCCTTTGAGACGGTCTTTTTCCGCTTAGCGCACTGCCCTTGAGACCTGCTCAGCTTGCTCGGTTCCCTCTCCAGTGCGGAGTCATATTCTACTCCACGCGTGGAGCCTCGCTCACCAAAGAACACTGCAGTTGCTTCCAGTTTGGCGCTATTTCACATAAAGCTACTAGTCAGTAGCCATTTTGTATCAATTTTCCAATAGTTGACCGTTGCGAACTACGAATTATTCACCTCATAAACGCCGAGTCCTCTCCACACACCAGCGTTGTTCTAGTGGCTGAGACTTGTACACAGGCTTTCATGCGGACACAGTTTTCATCTCTGTGGGACAAATGCCTAGGAGTGTGATCTCTGGGTCACATCATGAGTGTACGTTTAACTTTTCGTTTTTTATTATTTTATTATTTTATTATTGAGAGACAGAGAGAGCGAGCAGGGGAAGGGCAGAGAGAAAGGGAGGGAGAGAGAGAATCCCAAGCAGGCTCTGCACCGTCAGCACAAAGCCCCACGTGGGGCTCAAACTCCCAAACCGTGAGATGGCGACCTGAGCCGAAACCAAGAATCGGACGCTTAACCGACTGAGCCACCCAGGCGCCCCTACGTTCAACTTCTTGAAAACAAGTTGAGTTCCAGAGTGTGCCAGTGTGCATTCTCAGAAGCAATTCCCACTGGAGTCAATACTGCCCCATCCTCGTCGGCACTTGGGTCACCAGTATTTTTTTTTTATCGCAGCCCTTCTAACAGGTTTCTGGTGGTATCTCACCGTGGTTTTAACTCGCATTTTCCTAGGGGCTAATGACGATGGACGACTTTTCGTGTGTTTATTTGCTATCCATCTGTCTTTTTGGAAGAAACGTCTATTCAAGTCTTTTGCCTTGGATTGCTTCCTTATTGTTGAATTTAGAGAATTCTTTATACATTCTGGATCTAAGTCCCTTGTCAGATGGGAAATTAGAATTTTCTGCCAGTCAGTGGCTTGTCATTTCATTCACTTAACAAGGTCTTTTAAAGAACAAATATTCTTCATTTTCATCAAGTCCCATTTATCCTTTTGTTCCTGTTTGGACCACACTTGCACCGTCATGTCTAAGAACTGTGCCTAAGTCTCTTCAAAATCTTTTACACTTTACATTTAGATCTATGATCTATATTTGGGTTATTTTTTTTTTTTTATCAAGTGTGAGATTTAAGTCAGGATTTACTTTTCAACTACTGACGTCCAATTGCTCCAAAACCATTTCTTGAAAAGGCTGTCCTTCCCCCATCAAATTGCTTTTGTATCTTTGTCAAACCTCAGTTGAAAAGTATGTGCATGGGTCCCTCTCTGGGTTCTCTACTCTGTTCCACTGATCTACTTATGTATATCTCTTTTGCAGGACCGCACTTTGATGGCTGTAGCCATAGCTTCAGTCTTAAATAGGGTGGTGTTATTAGCCATGGAAGGGTTTACACAGGAAAGTGACGTGCTCCGACTTCACATTTTAAAAGGTCACTCTAGCAGCACCTGGGTGGCTCGGTCAGTTGAGCACCCGACTTGGGCTCAGGTCATGATCTCTCGGTTCACGAGTTTGAGCCCCGTGTCGGGCTCTGTGCTGACAGCCTGCTTCGGATTCTGTGTCTCCCTCTCTCTCTGCCCCTCCCCCACTCACACACTGTTTCCCTCTCTCTCTCTCTCTCTCTCTCCAAATAATAAAAACATAATCAAATTAATTAATAAACGGTCACTCTACTATCGTGAGAGTAAGTTGTCCCAGCAAGGGACACCGGGCAAGGGGCAGTGGAGACAGACCAGGGAGGTAGCAGAAGAGGTGGGAAAAATCGGTCAAAACCTGACTACATCATAAAAGTGGAGCCCACAGAACGTCCTGCTGGACTCACGCAGGGTGTGACATGAGAGAAGGGTCAGACGTGACCTCCAGGCTCTTGACCTGAGCCAATGGACAGAACGGTCATGGAACGAAGTGGCTAAGAGCGACAATGGAGCCAGTTTTAGGAGGGACGGTCTGCTCAGTCTTCTTCACGTCAGGTGTCAGGAGCCTAGTGGGCATCTAAGTGGAGATGTGAAGCAGGCCGGGAGTAGGAGAATCCCCACATCTAGGTGAGAGGTCTCTTTGCCCTGGAGGTAAAATGCACAAGCTGCCAGCACGTTTCAAGTCAGGACACTGAATGTGGAGGCTCAGTTCAACACTGGGCCCGCGGGCACTCCCACCCTGAGGTCAGAGGGGACACAGAGAGCGGGGCGAGGCAGGTGGGAGGAAAACCAGGAGACAAGGGGCACCGGAGCCACGTGCAAAGAGCGTCTCCAAGAGAGGGGGACATCTGCTCACGGGGTGCAGGTGAATCGAGCACAGGAGAGTTGCAAACGGACATCACTGGAGACCTTAGCAAGAACGGTTCTGGAAAATTGTTTAAAAGAGAAGAGCGAAGACGAACTGGGGACAGCAGGCCTAACAACCCTTTCAGAGGGTTTTACTAAGCAAGGGAGCGAAAGGAAGGAGGGCCAGGAGGGGAGCAGAGTCAAGACAGGCTGTGGGAATGTGTTGTAGGACAGCAGCGGTATCAGCGTGTGTGACGGCCCAGGAGAACCACCCAGTGGGCCGGGGGGTGAGGGTTGTTAAGGCAGAAGAAAGAGCAGCAGGCAGCTGAAGAGGGAAGTGGGGTCATTAGCTCTGGGCAGGACCATGTGGCGAACCCCCGGCTTTGACTCTCCGCTTTCTTCTCCTTACTTCCTAGGTGTGGTGCTCAGGGCCATTCTTACACTCCACGCTCTGAGGCTATGTCATAATCTGAACGGTCTTAATAAAAACTCACCAGTTCCTAAATGTTAAGCTTCCGGGACAGAATTCCAGGCAAACATCTGTGGACCAAGAAAGGTCCACAGCATAATAAAACTAGTATGTACCATTTGTATGGAAAGAGAAAAAAGAAAAAAGAAGATAGTAGAGAGAATGGGTCTGTGTTCCTCCATCAGGCTCTCTTCCTCCACCCACTTAAGGAATATTTACTGATCACTTACTATGTGCCAGGATGAGATGGACAGGGGCCCTGCTGTCTGCTGGGAAGGGCTGCAAACAAGCAAACAAGAAAAACAGCAGATACCGACTGAAGTATTCACAGAGAAGCACAGCCAGGTGAGAGGACAGAAGATTCCCCATCCTGGGAAAAGATACTGAGCTGCGATCTCAAGAGGGTAGTGATCAAGGGAATACACAGCACGCAGAGGGGAAGCCGTACACAAGTTTATAGCAGAAACAAGCCTGGCTTTTCTGAGACACAGAGAGCCTGAGCGAGGGGTGGAGGGCAGGGGGATAGTGTTACCAGCTGAGGTGGGGGCCAGATCATGCAGACCTTATTAAACCAGGACACAGAGATGCAATTTTATTGTAAAGGCCACAGAAAGCCATTGAAAAGAATTCAACAGAGAAATGGCAATCTGTTTACACAACACGAAGCTTTTGATTTTCTTGTAGAAATGACATCCTCTAATACAATAACAACATACGTTCCTCAAACGGAAAACTCAAAGCAACCGCCAATTTGGTGAAAGCAGTAAAATCCCGGGGGCTACATGAGGATGTGCTGAGACTCTGGCCAATTCTGCAGCCGCGTGGCAGCTGCAACCGTAAAGGCCTAAGACTGAAGGGAAGGGGCAAGGAAGAGGGAGACCTTCCCAGGGCGGGGGGCCTCCTGTGGCTGAGACACTAAGTGGAAGGGTGACGCAGGCAGACAAGGCAAGGCCGGGTGTCACCTACAGCTCCAAGGACAAGGACCCACGATCAGCCAGGGGGTCGGAAGGGGCAAGGGGGGATTAGCTGAACCCATGCAGGGATTTTATCAGAGTAGTAACCTCATCAGATTTCCATTCAGAACAACCCCTCCCAGGGCACTTACTTAAGAGGCCTTTCCAAAACGACCTTTAACCTCTTCACATACCTAACATAATGTAAACAGCAGTCTCTTCCTTAA